>NW_013665802.1:264830-288985 GCF_000517525.1 Limulus polyphemus | reverse complement strand
TCTGTATGTTTGAAAAAATCTAAAAATTTTATTATTATAATAGATTTTTTTTTTTTTAGATTTGTAATCTAAAACATTTAAAATTTACGCTGGTCATGTTTTGTTGACCTAGTTGGAAATTACCCCAATTGAGAATTTTTCATGTTCTTCTGTAACCAAAAATACACACAAACATACAAGTTGTTTGAAATTGATAAACATAATTTTTATGTAGAAGTGAAGGATATAATATTTATATTGTTTTGTTATTTTTAATTAAATGTCTATCTTCATGCATTTCCAAGTGACTAAAACTGATTTCAACTGCAATATCATACCATAAACATAAGGTATGACTGTTGGTTTGTGAAAGAAATTTATCTATTTCTTATATCCTACAATTGTCCCATACATTCTACATTTTGTATCTCTCCTATATATGTTTTCATGTGATGACTGTTTCCTGTTGACATTTTCCTAGACCATTCATCCATTATATATTCCTAATTATCTGTACTTAACTGAAATTAGAACTTACAATACCATATTAGGACACATTTTTATCTTGACACTTTGTAAATGCATTAGTCTTCTTTCTTTGCCTTTGTTTGTGACTTGAGGGGTTTTGATCATAAGGATTTTTTTTTTTTTTTTGCATTTCTCATTGTTTTGTTTAATTGTGAACTTGGATTTTATTGTTACTAATAAATAATACAGATGTTACACATAATCTTTCTGGTAGGAATGCTAATAATGTTGCTGTTTCTCAGTTTTTCCATGTAGAAAGACTGACTCTGAGGCATCTTCTCCAAACTTGAGATGTTGCACTCATTCATCATCATTACCACTGACTCTTTTGAACCTATAGTCTCTTGTGATTCCAAGTTCTCTTTGGATACTTATTTATTGCTCTTTCTAGCTTCTACATGATCTGATTATGAGTTGCATACTACTTACACTCTTCTCACTTTTCTTACAGGAGTTGATTTTTTATCAGTATTGTTCCTTTCCTCCATAGACTCAATTTGCAGTGGTGAGTCAAGGTGATACTTTTAACATGTCTGTCTGTTGATAAGACTGTTCCAATTCTGATTGCTTCTTGTGACCTATTCATGTGATGAGATGGTATATTGCTTGCTCTAATCTTTTTATACAGCTTTCAGATGTCTATTCATTTTGTACTTGGAGTCTGTGTTATCTGAGTTGACAGTTCCTCCTTTCATTAATTGGTTGAAGTTACTTATCACGTGTGTTTATTTGAGTGATGACAATCTTTAGATGTAATTTCATCAAGCTTATCACTTTGCTATGCCCTTTGCTGCAGCTAATTTGGCTCCTCTGATTCTGTTCAAGCTGGGATGTGGAAGACATTTCATACATTTATCAAACAGTATTTACTTCATATTCAGGTGACTTTTGCAGAGGGATTTTTTTGTTTTTCTTGTGGTTGTCCAGAATCATCTTCTCTATATTTATTAATCTGAGTTCTTTTGATATTATCTTTTTTTACCATAAGAAGTGGATACCTGCTTCATGTGGAAATTTGTACCTAGGGCCTCTACACTACCATGGTAACACTGAGTATAGTAAAACTTCTTTTAAGCATGCCTAGCCTTGAGGGAGGAAGTGTAGGTTATATTTCCTCCTTGTTGCACTTGGATTGCAATTTTTAACCTCATTACATAACTCTCGGGGTGATTATTTGTTATTGATATAGGTGCAAATAGGGTTCCTTATCACTATTTGGTCCCAGATACAGTTATTTCATAACACTGATTTTCATTTCAATTTATCATGATTACTGTTATGGAACATATCTCTGTATGGATCAGATTCTTTCCACAAATCTGGTTGCTTTGAGTGGTAGGTATTGAGGGTGCTCTATCATATCAAGCCCTAACTGCCTGGTATGTTATTGTTGAGCCAGCAGTGTTCTCCCATACAATCATGTCAATTGTATCAATCCCAACAATTTATTCACTAATGTGAGGCTGACAACAATGCCCTAACCACATGGATCTTGGAATACTAGATCTTTGTCACACTCATGGTCTATTATATCATAGATATATATAGTACCACACTTTTTCTTCATCCAAGGAGTGACAAGTGCTTCTACTTTCTCCAGTCTCACCTCTGCTTTTGTAGTTATAGTAGTTGTATTTGAAATTAACATTTTAGGTTTAAAATTGAGATTAAAGAGATGCTTACTTTAACTGATCATGCTCTTCTCTCCATGCAGAGGTAGTAACAATTAGAAAAAACTGGCCTATGTCTGTGTTGATGGGAGGCAGTAATCATATGAAAACATATAACTGTGTCTCTTAGAGAAAGATAGAGAATGCACTGTATAGTGTATAAATGGAAAGTTGTTGGATAGAAGGAAATAGTAAATTAACTCTTTTTTTTTTTTTACACAAGCAGAAACTTTTAACTCAAAGTTAGACGTAAGAACCTCTTTGAATTTAAATCTAAAAATGCTAATTTTGATTATTACAAATTTCTAGATTAGACAATAATACTCTTCTGTTCCTGATGTTAGAAGTTTTTGAAAGTAACGATGAAATGATTTACAAGGTAAAGTATTATTTTTGAACATTTTTAAGAATAGATGTTAGGTTATGGGTCTAAGCTTTAATTTGCTTCAGTGTTTATAATCTACAAAAATTGTGTTCTTAACTGTGTAAAATTATTAATTGCTGTCATATTTTTGAATTATTGTTGAAGCATGGAGGAAGCAGTCACAGTTGTTTCTTATATTGTATTATAGGTTTAAAATGAAAAAAAAAAGACAGTGAATGTCTTTAAAAACATTAGTTATAAGTCAGCAATATGAATGGGTCTTATTATTTTTTTATGCTATATCCAGACAGTAGGCAAATAGTAGTGTGAATATAAATTTGGTACATATCTTAGTCTTGTCTTAGTATACAGAATGCCATAAAAATTATTTAAGAACTGTATTGTACTCAATATATTTTAACTTTTGTTTCTTTATATTTAAAGTCATTCTCTGTGTTTTTCATTAATAGATGTAATTACAATTGCAATAAGAAAAAACATTTAGTTTACTTAGAATTATTTGCATAATAAAATCTAGTTTGATATGGTCTTACCATTCTTCTCACCTGTGTTTTATCCTGCTTCCAATTTAGTTCTGTAACAAAACTGAAAATGTTGGATAACCTCTGTAACACATGAATGTTGTGCTTGTGTGGTTTTGGTGTCCTTTTTTTGTGTGTGAATTCATATTTTGCACATAAGGTCAGCAACTAGTCAATTAGGGATTTTCACACTACCTTTCTGTGCTTCAACTGGCCCTTCATTCAAAAATGCTAGTAGAATTCTTGCCAGTAAGTTTTTCAGGTCAAGGTTTTATTGTTGGCATGTTTCTTTTATACAAACATTATGAGTTGTCAGATAATCAGTTTTATTTTTCACTTGTTTATTAATTTTATGCCATTTTCTGATATTCTGTTAGACAATAATACTCTTCTGTTCTTGATGTTAGAAGTTTTTGAAAGTAATGATGAAATGATTTACAAGGTAAAGTATTATTTTTAACATTTTAACAGTCTCACAGTGTCGCTCTCTGGTGACAATTTTGTTTCTGATTAAGGTTAAAGGTAATATTGCTGCATTTATTTTTAATGTTTGGGAACTACATTTTTTATGCTTGGACATGCTTCCAGATTAGGATTCTGTAATGATAATGTATGAGAAATGGGCAAGGATATCTTCTCTTGTATTTATCATAATATTTTTTCCCTTTCTTCAACCTAGTACAGATTTTCCCTAAACAACATGAACCAGTCTTATAGGACAAGTTCAGCTTAGAGAAGTAAACTGTTTAGGGAGCTTTGTATTATGCCTGCTGACACTTTCTAATGGAAGACTTAGATCATTGATTGAATATTACAATGGTTTTGTGTATCAATAAGCAAAAGGTCCACAGTTCCAAAAGCTATTTTTTCTCTTTTTTTATGCATCCCTACATGAGCGTGCTACCAATGGAACTGTTGACAACTTGGTAACAGGCCAACTCTTTGTTGTCCAGGCTGGAAGATTCCTACAAAGTGATTATCACAGATGGTTGTTATGTTGCAGTTAATTCAAAGTTAAAATTTTGGTGTTTTGGCTTCTCTATGACTTTGCAAAGCCCTACTGATGCTCATCTCTATGTTGAGAACATTGATATTACCGACTTAGAAATATACTTTATCACAGCCTTCTAAATCAGTCTTTTACCATAACTTTCAGGTTATAGGTTCATGGATGATTGTTGTCTATTTTCTGCTTGCTAGACATGAGTCTTCAATTTTGTTGGTACACATCTTTCATTTGCATGTTAATATTCCACACAGGAGTTATAAAAGGATTATTAGAATTTATTTTTATGTATAGAATTTTACACTCAAAGGATAGACATCTTTGTTTTTTGCCATTAAGGAACATAAAATATGACAACTTAAATAGTAACTTTAGCACCAATGCAGCATTTGTTTCTTTATCTTTTTCATTGAAACTCCAGAATGTATTCAAAGTTATACAAGGCTTTCTGTATTCCACAGCTTTTGAAATTAATGATCTTTATATTGGAATGGTAATTTTTTTTCTGGAAGGTCTTTGTAGTCATTCATTCTTCACCTAAGTTAATGAGAATTTTATTGATCATTTTTTGGAAGATATTCTTTTTGCTACCCAGCTTTTGGAAATTGTTGTTTTTTTACTTCTAACATAATTGCTCTTTTTTTCCATGAAGTGCTTTGAAAGTTGTTTCTTTTTTTTCCACCATTTTTATTCACAAAATGGGATATAAGTTTTGTACATGCTATTCAGAGGTATATTATTTTTACTACCCCCTCACAGCATGTGTGTCTTGTTTGTCAAGCAGATGTCTTTTATTTCATACCTTAATGATTATGATCTCTTGTAGGTGAACAATTCAACCACTTATTTCATACTTCAGAATTTTTCTCTTTTTTTTTTTTTTTTATTTGCTCCTTTGAGGATATTCAGGAAGACTGTCTTGAAGGTTTGGATGTTTACTATTCTGTAAGCTCCATCATCTAACAATGCTTGGGGATCTTGATTTTTTCTGTATTGTATGGTCAGTGTACATATTATAATGCAAGAGTCTTAGTTAAATATATTCTTTTTTTTTTTTCATGTTCTTATGGTCATAGGCACTGCTTCATTTTGGTTGCTGGGATTTTTTTTTCCTTACTACACATTTGTATAGCACCTTGAAGAGCAAGCAGACTTTTTTCTTTTAGTTAGATTATAATGCTCATTAGTTGAAAAGGGTAGATGACATGAGTATTGTTGTCTTATCTTTGTGATGTATATTACACATATATATAAACTGAACTTTTCTTCCTTGAGTTGATTAAATTTATTTCCCATTGGCTTCAGAAGGTAATTTTCACAGACTATGTTTATCATGTGGACTTGGACATTTTCCTTGTTGTCGGCTTTTTCCTCTGGTCTCCTGTAAAGTGAATGTTTTTATGCACTGCAGATGTGACCCATACCATCTTGGTTCTGGTAGTATACTAAGGCTTAATTTACACATCTGATTGAGTTTTTAGGTCATAGAAATTTCCACTTCCAATTTTTTTTTTTCTGCTGGTTTATTTAACTGATTTTCGAGAAGGATTATGCACATAGTTAAGGCAAGAAGACCATGGATTTGTAGCACAAAAAAGTTCAGTTTAGGTAATGTTTTGCATCATAGAGGAATTATGTGTTGAGTGCATATACACGAAGAAAGTGTACCAAAACCACCTGAACATACACATTAGAATGATTAAGGGAGAGAACCAGTGGAAATTGATTTTTAGATATATATTAGAAGTAAGTAGCTGCTATTCCAAAACATACTTACCTTCCACTGACAATTTAGCTATTCCTCGACATTGGCTTTGCCTATCTAAGCATCGGTCTTGCATGCTCCAGTCTTTTATACCCCACTTAAATGCCCTTGGCAATATCTAATTTTCAAATTCATCAATGTGCCCTCTGTCCTGATACTGTATATAAGCACCTCATTCAGATAGTGTAATCACTTTTTCTCGACAAAGCGTTGGTCACGGTTTTGTCTTATGAAGTGCTGTGGTTCATTCTTGATTTTCTCGTCGCCTTGTGGATTTCCATATAATTATAATTTCCTTACAAAAAAAACGGACGTGATGTGTGCGGGTATGAATTCCTGTATTACAATTGTCAGCGTGGTGGTTCATCTGACCTCCCCTATTTCTGCTTTGTTATCTAGCATCTTTAAGCAGTCAGGATGGGTCACTTTCAGTTGAGGCTGTTTGTGTTTTGATACATCAGGAAATGGACACATATATTCAGCCCGAGGGTGTTTTTCTTTTGGGGCCTCTGAAGTTGCTTTTTTTTTATCCTGGTTTTTCTAGGAAGAATTTGGTCTCTGTCTTTCAGACGCTTTCTTTACTAAGTCATCTTCTCATGAGTTCGACCTGGATTAACCACCTCCTACTCCTTTTCTTCAATTAGTCATTTGGGTTGTGAGCTTTTGGGGCATTTCTCTGTGATCTTTAAGTCTACTCCTCCCTTGATGGTGTAACAATTTGGGAGGGGGGCTATTTAGTTTTTCTATTTGTCTATTTGCATGCTTTGGCTTTCTATCTCCAGGGTGATGTATTTTTTAAATTCAACAGATTAAAATTATTTAATTTTAGATATATGGGGTTCCAGGTTGGTTCGTGTGATCAGTTGAAATAATCACATTTTCTTTATTTGTTAGCTCCTCATTTTTGCTCTGTGATGTTTCTTCCCCCACAAATTGTTGGCAGCCCATCACTGGTCCCTACATTAATTTGTGGATAAATGGGGTCTCCTACTGACTTTTACTTTGATCAGACTGCCTGTTTCTGTTCCTTCTGTAGAGATACCTTAGTGAAGGGACTTTGTCTATCTGCTGTAGCCTCTGGGTGTTATATGTGGCTTCTTTTTTGTCATTTTATGTTTGCGGGTGTCCCAGAGGCATTTGTATTGCAAATTGCCATCACCCATTTGCTTTTTTGTTGTTGTTGTTGACTTTCTTTGACTCTAGCAGCTGAATAGACTCAGACCTTAGTTTCAGGGCCACTCCATTTGGGCCGACCAACACCAACATCATCAGTATCAACCTAGGTGAGGGGGGGGGGTCAGTTAGAGTGAGGTAGCAACTATTGATAGACACCTGGTATTCATTCACTGCGGATCCATGGCCACCTTGGTCTTTCCATTCAATTTTCCACCTCTGTTATCCTCTCACCATATGGTATTTCCACCTCCACCTGACCATTGTGATGTGGGTTTTTGTTTCATGGCTATCAAAGTTAGTGATCACAGGGGTAGTAGTGACAGTTGATCCTGTTCTTCTGGAATTTTATTCCTGTTTAGTTGTTATGCCTGTCATTCTTTCTCATCTCCACCCATTCTTTGTTTCTCCTTAGTCCACAATGGAGTCCTTTCTCACCCTACATTGGCATTCTTCACCAGGTCTGTGGATGCCCAAGTTTGTGATTGCTGAGGCATTTCTCCACATTTTCATTGTGAATTCATCTTGCCTTTAGCTATGTTTCATATACAGGGATCATGTTCTGCAGTTCAGGGATCTAGTCTTTTGTCTAGCATCAGCACCATATGTTTTTTTCTGGGTTGCACAAGTTTTCACCATGTTTTATGCCTAGCTCAGCCACTTACCATCCAGCTCCAGGCTATGGAATGGATAGTCAGGTTCTTACTTACAATATAGGTTCTATCTCTGGGGTTGTGGGCTTCCCTCAAATCTCTTGCATTTTTTTGGGATCAGGACACATGCTATTCCTTCAGTGTTCCCATTGCAACAAGTGTATCTGGAACTTCAATACACTGGATGTTCCAGTCTCTTTCTTCAGGAGCAACGTCTTAGTTTTTGACTGGGGGTTGGTTTGAATCACCTCTGTCATATGTGTGTGTATCTGTATATAGGTATATTATTTTTATATATATATATATATATATATATGTATATACATATATATATGTGTGTGTGTGTGTATATATATATATATATATATGTATGTGGGTATGGATGTGTAAATGTATATTGCCCATCTGTCCATAGTTCCTCTTCACAGATACTTCACTTGGGGGATGCGGTGTGTATCTTCAAGTTCAGGAATTTTAGGGTATATAAATGGAGGACTAATCTTCATTCTACATCAGTAATTTAGGACTACTTGCTGTCCAACAGGCAATAGTGCAAGGTCTAGATCTTTTGCATGGGAATATCCTCATGAGATGTTTCATCAATTCCAGTGGTCTCTTAAATTTGGTTCTTTCTCTATGGGGCCTATTCCAATCATGTCAGCCTCCTGACTTGCCATTTTCCTGGGGTGATGGACTTCATAGCAGATTGTCAGTCTCAGTCCTCACTTTCTCCTGAACAAATGGATTCTCCATTGTGCAGTTTTCCAATAGTTTTGTTCTCATTTTGGTTCTCTATTTTTAGCTTTTGCCACTTACTGCTACTCATCTACAAGCTTTGGAGTCTACACTACCTCATCCTCAGGCTTGAGTGGCAGATGCAATTGGTTCTGCTTGAATGGGATTGCACATCTATGACTTTCCCTCACATCCTCTGTTACTCAGTTCTGGTTATATTTTGATCCTCTACTTGCAAGATGTTCCTAGCATAGATTGGCCGGACTAGCCATGATTTCCTTTTCTACAGTTTCTTTACGTGAGTCCACCTCTGCATCTTTGTTTATCTTTATTAAGGCATCCTCAACCCAACATTCAACATGAAGATTCTTCCCAGCTCATTGGGGTTTAACATCTACAGTTGCCTAGGGTGTGCCTTATAAGGAGATTATACCCAGTTTACCAAATGTGTTCACCATATCTTATTTTTTAGTTGGGTTTAACTTTGTCTCCTGTCATTTAGGTCAGACAATTTTTTCATCTCCTTTTAGTTATCCTAAACATCTGATGGTTTTATACTCCCCAGTGCTATCCAGCCTTCTTCTCAAATAGTCTTTTCCATTACTTAATTGAAATGCCCTGTCTCAACAACCTTTATGAGTCTTTAGCCTCATGTACAATGTATAATCACTTCCTTAATGGGTATTTTGTTGTTGCTGAGATGCTGATATCATCAGCTGGAGTTGTTGACATGTTTGTAGGACTCTTTATCTCTCCCTTTAGGCCCTTTTATATCCTGATAGGTCCTTTCTTCCTAAATTTCTGGGCACCTGGGAATGGGATACATCCCTCTCCACAATTCTTTTGCCAACTATTTCTCACCTCTACACCTGATCATATGTTGATCATTTGTTTTGTCCTGTCAGGCCCAAAGATGCTATGTGGCTCACTCTAATTCCTTTCGTGATGATAGTTCTCATCTCTGTACTCTTTGGGATACTTCAGTTTCCAAAGGTTTATCCCCACTTACTTGGAGGTAGTTTTGCAAATATCCAGGTTGCATATTCTGGATTTTACAGGCCTGATAGTTATATCTCATCAGCCTCAGTGCATTTATGTATTTCGCTGCCCATTTCTTTGATTCACTGGGGGACATTTTACGGGCCTGTATGTGGACTTCTCCTAATGCTTTTTTCTCGCATTCTATATATGGTCTGGCAGTTTTTCTTCTGGGGGTTTACCACTACCCCTATGGCCATTTTAACAACATCTGCTAGATTATATGGAGGAGAGAGTAATCTTATCTTGTTTTTCTTTTTTAGGGTCCCTTACATCTTGCTTTCATCAGATCCCACTCTGTGGTGAGTGTTGCCCAGACAGGTGTGCTTTTATCAGTCCAATTCCACACTAGCAACCCATTTGACTCTACTTAATTCTGGTTGCAACAGGCTCTGTAGAAATGAGGTGTTCCATAAGACCATCTAGATCTAGACTATCATGAGTAAAGCTAAAGGGGATTCTCCCAGTCCCTGCCAGTCAGTGGATTGAATAAATAGCGGGTTGTTTTGTTTTTCAAAATTAGGAGAACTTGGTACCTATTTGCACCACTTCCAGAGCATTGTTCCTTAGGAATCCCCAATGCACATTATCCCCCCTCTGCCAGTTTCTACTAGTGGAGCTAGGAAGTCCTTACCACACTCAGTTATCTGTTGCTGGGGTGGTGGACAGCAGCTTTTCCTCCAGAGTGTTTGAGTGTGTTCCTCCACTCTTGAAGAAGAGGGCGAAGCTGGGGGCCCTCCCACCCATGTCCCTGGATCTATTTCCCAGATTTTGGTAGGGGCGCCACTGACCTACACAGAAGCTATCTCATAATACCGGTTCAGATTTGATCCTACACCATCTGGTTGAAGCGTTCTTGGCCCTTCTTATGAGCAATGTTGGGTTGTATTGTTAATTTATGGAGGTCCATTATCTCCTCATAATTTTGAATGCAAAGTGGTCCCATTTTAGGTCCTTGGTTGAACACAGTGTTCCACAACCTCTCCATAATTATGGGGGCAAGTGGAATGATCCTTGCCCATTCAGTTGGAGAGTAAGGATGAATGTTCATAATTTCAGAATGGATGAGTTCTGTTCCTTTGGTTGAGTAAGGCATATATGATCCCTTCATTCCAAGTCTGGGGGTGCCTTTCAGACTTCTTCAGGTGGAAGAGAAAGTTCGTCCACTTCAATGTTGTTTATTTCCTCATTGTGATTCCAGTGGTTCAGAACACATCACTCTATGGCTACAGGTTGGGATCCCATCAAAAGTATATCTATATATCACATTACGGTTCACTTGCTCTTGCCACCAACGTGGGATATAGGGACCATGACCCCTTAATTCCAACCCTGAGTTGTGAAACCTCAATTATCTGGTTGGGGCTGGCCTATAATAATTACTCATGTACTATATTCCACCCTTGATACCAATATGAAGTTCTGGGTGAAAGAACGTACCTGTTCTGGATGTAGTACAGTTTCCTCACTTGGGTATCACTCTTATCTTGGTACACCCTTGTTCTATTCTGTATGGACAATGCCCTCACTGGCCCCTCCACCTTCTCAATGTGGGATTCTATCTAAAGTGTCAGTGGAGGGTAAGTATATTTTGAAAGTTAACATTTTCCTAAAATGAAAATGTATTTCCAATAATACTTGCCTTCACTGACACTCTCCTACACTTCCTCCCCACAAAAAGCAGGTGTTAGTGACTGAGATGGTGTAAGTCTTGAAAAAGTGATTACATTATCTGAGTGAGGTTCTTATATACAGTGTCAGGATAGAGGGTGCATTGATGCAGGTGGAGGAATTTGCAAATTAGATATTGCCAAGAGCATTTAAGTGGGGTATAACAGACTGGAGCATGTGAGACCAATGCTTAGATAGGCAAAACCAATGTTGAGGAATAGCTAAAGTGTCAGCAGAGGTAAGTATTATTGGAAATAAGTTTTCAATTTAGGAAAATGTTAACCTTTCCACATAATATACTTGAAAAATGTAGCAACTTATATCGGTTGAAATACATTATTTTAAGAGTAATCTCATTAACATTTCTTTGTATTGTTAAAAGAATAATTCTTGGTCATAGAAAGGAAAATGTCTCATGTATATTATTAAGATATGGAAGTGATAAAAAAACGTCTTTTATAGTTATAAAGAGTAAATGTTAGTTTCATTTATCATGATTATAAATGAACATCAGTGTATGTTTATTTGGAAGAAAATAGGAAATAAAAAGTTAGTAAAACTAGTAGTTCATGCATATAAAACCAATAAGTTATTTTAGGACAGGTTGCACTTGCATATCAATAATTTTCTCTAATTGTGTTGTATGTTTTCAAGTTTTAATTTACTGTTTACTTCTAAATATTTTATTTAATTCCAATACATTTCTATAATAATATTCCTGAAAAATAAAACATATTCTTTACACTCGCATCCACGTCAGTATGCAACATTTAAGCTTATTAGTAGTTCTTATTTAAAATGTGCAGCTCATGCTGCCATTTTAAGTGTGTATGTAAATTGTTCATTAATTTATCAGAAATGTTCTTGAATTTTAAAAATATTTCTATTTCTATTTCATAGATGTTTCTAACAACAACAGAATTTGTGGAAGGTTTTGGTCGGCATATATTTCTCTTGCTTACCAACAAATGTCTGTATGTATTACAACCTGGCATTGGTGTATACAAATTTCACAAGCTTCTGTCTTTCACCTATTCTGAAATTGACTGTGTGTTGGTATGGACTCATTATTTTTAATATTAACATTACTAAATAAATGAATTAATACTGTGAGATTGCAGATTTTAAATTCTTCATTATCTTTAATAAAACTAATTTTCCTATTTCAGTAAGGTTATGTTGTTTATGAATTTCAGCCCAGCTAAGATTTTATGCTATTCCAGTTGGTATAACATAAACAAAAAGTAGTTTAATAAAATTTTGAATGTAAGACACTAAAACCTTGTCATGCCCAGTAAAGGATACCCGGGTCAATAGGGTTGTAGAATGAAACTAATGTTCAGTAATACCCTTCATCTCTTTACTTGTTACATCTTGGATCTGAAATACAGAGGCAAGGTACACCCATCACAGACTGAGAAAAAATATTTTTGAATTTGGTTGTCCTTTAAGTGAAATTCAAAAGTACTTGCCCCTTTTATAATTTTACTGATCCCACTGAAGTCAACATTAAAAAGTTATTTTTACAAACTGATTTAGTATAGAATTTGTATACATTTAATAACTTATATATTAATTGTATTGTTTTTGATCAAAACTTATTATTGATCTAAAAGTTACATTTTACATATCAAAACAAATTATGTAACCTGATCCAAAGCTTGTAATTCTGGTATGATCATTAATGACTTATTGAATGTCATAGCTTGCAAACGTACAATAGGCCAGCTGTGATGCTAAGTATCATTATCTAACTTCTTAGAGCAGAGGAGTATTTCCATAGCTTTAAAAAGGAAGTAATATCAACAACAACAAAAATATCACAAAAACAATAAAAAAAATTCCCAGATCTCTAATTTCCTGGAAAGTATTTTTTTTATTCAGCTTTCAAATATGACTTTGATACACCACCTCTTGGTAACTAGTACATATCAAAACTTTCGTTATGAATGATTGGCAAGCTGTCTACATTGTTTTGAAGCTTAGCTCATCCTATATACAACCAACTTTCACATTCACTCGTCCTCAGCTAATTTTTGTCCATCCTAAATAAGTTGCCAAGCAATTTTCTGCACATTGCATTGCCTTGCTTGGTCAGTTTTAAAACCTGTAACTGAGGTATGAAGAGCATATATATCTTACTTGCCTGGTGTTACAGCCTGGAACTGAAGTATGGAGAGTATATTTGTTTTCTTACATGCTAGTATTATAAGAATACAAATAAACATTTTCTAATATGGTACATTACCTCACAGATAGCTATTCTTGTTTAGTGCTGCCCTCTATATGCAAACAAAAATGTTCACATGCCACAAGACTTGCATTCCTAATGATCATCGTGTTCCACTGCATCTCTCATGCAAATTATCTTGCCACAACCCTCTATCAATAGGAGTCCAACACATCCTCCTGATGCATGTGACTCCCTCTATTTGATTTTACCACACTATCACTTCTTGTTTGGCAACACTACCATCAAGACTTTTGATTGAGGAATTGTTGGCTTTAATTCATCAGGCCTTGAGTTTGGGGACCCACACATTTTGAATACAGTTCACCAATTTTGTAAAGATAAGCTGCTGTTATAGATTTTTGTATATTTTTTTATATTAATATTATCATTTGTTGTTATTTAGGTTCAATAACATAATTTGAGTTAGATTTGTAAATACTTATTGTAAGGTTAGGGTTTTAAATTAAAGCTTAATGACATCCTATGTACTACAATGTTCAATTAGTCTTAACAAGAGTTTGTTATTTTAGGCTTACCTGTAATTCATGTTACAAGTAAATCGCAAATTAGATTAGATATGTTGTCTTCTTCAACACGTACCATCTAATACAATTTTTATTGTCAATACCTTCTTACTTAATTTTACAATATAATGACTATTCCATTTTCGTAATTATTTATATTTTATACTTTGTACACTTAATTTAGTTTATGAGCACCCCTGGAGCAGGATTTGCCCAACCTTCTTCTCTCAGTATTGCTCACCTTTCTTGAAAACTGCCAAATTTGTTTGGAACAATGTAGATTATCACAATTTTCCTCCACCTTATTATGACTTGCTTTCCCAGGCCCCTGGCCCAGCATGGCCAGGTGGTTAGGGCACTTGACTCGCACTCTGAGGGTTGTAGGTTTGATTCTCCATCACACCAAACATGCTTGCTCTTTCACCCATGGGGGCAATATATTGTTACAATCAATCACACTCTTCATTGGTAAAAGAGTAACCCAAGAGTTGGCAGTGGGTGGTGATTACTAGCTGCCTTATCTCTTGTATTTCACTGCTAAATTAGGGATGGCTATCGCAGATGTGTAGCTTTGCACAAAATTCAAAACAAACCAAACCCAGGCCTCTACTGCAGAGTCTGCTAGGCCTACCTCAGTCCCTTTTAGATATGTTTCACCAGACATTATGGTTCATGGTGAGCTTTTTTTTGTCCCTCTTTTGAGAGAGGGGTGCTTGCATGCCTTGCCCTTCATGGGCTTTTTATTCATTTTGCCTTAGCTTCCCCTATATGGAGGTAGACCCTGATAATCCTATCCTTTTATCCCTTGTCACATTTTTTAGCCTTCATCTTACCCTATCAACTCTCTTAAAGAAATTGTCCACCATACACCTCCTTTTTGAGATGTTCCACCTGTATATATATATCTTCCCCTCCTTACCTCCACATTGTGGCAATTGACATCTTTGGCTCTTTCCCTACACACATGACTTCTTTTCTTTACCATCCACTTCTTTTTTTTTCAACAGTATTTTTTTTTGGGGGTTGGGTACTCCTGTGACCTTAGCATCACATAGGATATCTCTGATGCTACATTAATTTTTTTCTTTTTTGGTTGCTCGTTTGTCTCATCATGAGCCATTGCAATCTTTATTCATTTATTATGTCTGGCACCTTTCTGTAATATACCTGTCCTACCTCTATGGGTTCCTCCACTAGTTATGTATTCTCAATGCAGATTGAAGTTCTGTGATTGATCTGTCATGCCTCAATCACTTCTTGGTTCTTTCCTGTTTTACTATGTTGTACTTTATCACACTCTGGTGGGAAATTTCTTCAAGACTAAGGATACCCATGGTAGACATTTCGTATGTTTATACCCATGTTCTTATTTTTCATCCCTCGTGATGCTATCTTAGATTTGTTCACCACAAGGTTGGGTACCAGTTTTGTGCCATGCCCTTCAAGCTAGTTTTAGATCCATATGTTGTTTGTCGGGTGGTCAGAGTTTTACCCAATTTCAGCATGATGGGGGATTGTACTTACACCACAGCTTGGTTGTCTGGTTTCTGTTAGCTCAATCTGAACTGGAGTTGTCACAACATTCTCATCTGTTTCTTAAATATGCAATTCAAGTGGTTAGATTTTCCAGCTGGAGAAGTCCTTCCCATTACCTACTTAACAACACCCAACTCTATTGGGCCTATCCTTCTCCTCTTCGACTGCATTTGATGGAGCTTTCAGCTATCCGCACCATTCGTGTTAAGTATCTTGCTGTTAGCAAAGTTCTATCGCATTTGAGTATGTGGCTTCTATGGAAGTACTTATCCTGTTGGGTCTGGCATGTATATGATCTCTTCAAGGGATGCTGCATGACTCATGGAATTTTGATATGGTTCCTTTGGATTCTTCTCCCCTCTTTGACGATATGCATTGGTGGTTGAACAAAGACCCCATGTCGTCTGGTTTACCACTTAATCCCTTTCGTCCGAATTTGTTTCCCTTCCCTGATGCTTATCTACAAGGTTGGGGGACATGGGTTGATCTACATGAGGCTTCAGGACAATGGTATAAGGCCAAAGGATCTTACCATGTTGACACCCTGGAACTTCTGGCAGTCCAACTTGGTTTGGTTCATTTTATTCCTGTTGTTAGGATTTGATTAATCATGATCCATTCTAACAATTTGATGGTGGTTTTTGAGGGCTGAGGGACCACTCCATGGGATAAAGTGTGTTAGGACTGGAAAGGCAAGTTGCAACAAGGTTGAAAGCACCCAGAACATGACATGCCAGGAGATGTATGTGAAGTGCATGGGCATAAAGGGAAATACAAAATTGATCACAATGGAAACTAGAATAGGTGCCCCCTTGTTGAGTGATATAAACCATCGAGCTGAAGCAGCTAAGAAAACCAGATCTGTGCCAGCCAGGAAGGAGAATCTGAAAGACCTAATACAGAGTGGCATGGATAAATGAAATTATCTGAGGAAAATGATGGACAGGATGTGAAAAATGAAGGTATAAACTGGTCCTAATCCTGCCTGAATGCATAGACAGCCACACACAAAAGAGGTGACTTGGAATCAAAGAAAGAGACAAATGCATTCCCCCAAGGAGTACCCCACTGGAAATCTGTTCTTTTTTATTCTGGATCAGTTTTTTTTCCCACCTACACTTTGACATCTTGTGTGGAATATTTATTCCTTTTCGTTGTTTTTGTTTCTTTCCGGCTCCCACCTTTATTCCTGGTTGGATCCAGATGGACTTCTATGTCTCATACATGTTCTTGATTGCTTCATTGTCTTCAAGCCTTCTTTCCTTTTGTTCCCTTTCTTGTAGTTTCATTCCCTGGCACCACTTCTCTGTTCATGACTTTTTTCCCTTCTTCCCTTACCATTTTGATTCAATTGGCTTTTTCTTCCTTGTCTCCTTCTTCCCATAATCAATTCCTGGTGTCTTCACTCCAGTTAGACACCTTATCTTTTACCTGCATCTCACCCCCTTCATACATTGGAGGTATTTCTCCTGTCAAACATTGGGACTACACCTCACACTTTCATCTTCCATTATCTGCTTCAGGTAGCTGTTTCTTTTTTCGTCAAGGTACAATCTTCAACCTGTTGCCATTTATCACTCTTCATTGAGACTGACTGGGTAATATACCTTATATTTTTCAGAGGCATGTCCCCTTTTTTATTCAAGGATCCCACTCTGTTCTGAGTGTTGCCTATCCATGTATATGTAAGCTAGTCCAATCCGAGCCCACTCTGTTGTGAGTGTTGCCTATCCATGTATATATAAACTAGTCCAATCCACACTGTATGATCATGATGACTTAACAGTTATAATTTTCATGGCCATAAAATTTACACTATGCTCATAGGTTTTTTCCTCGTGATATATTTGCTTCATTAAAATTCCCCATTCCAGACCATATAACCCAAGGGCTTCATAGGTAAAGGAGGTGGCTGCCCATCCCTGTCATTCCTTAGAATGAATAAGTCAGGAATGGTCTGCTTTTCAAAATAGGGTTTTCATGGTCACATATAACAAGGATAATATGGCACTGGGGTGGTTTCTGTCTGATTGGTTTTGAGTGGGATGTCGCAGAATACGGGGTCCAATCGTCCTGATTTCGGTTTCCCAGATCGGTAATTTATTATCAATTTGCTAAGATGTGCCCTGTTCTTAGATCGTTGGCCTTGATATCTACCCTCCAGTCTACTGAACTTGAGGTGAAGACAGTATGATCCTCTTTCCTATCCTCACATGGATGTCGGTTCCTGGTGGCTGGGTTTCAGATTGTAGATGACTTACCGATGGTATGATCCTCATCCTATCCCCACATGGGTGTTGGTCGCTGGTGGCTGTGTCTTGGATGCAGTTGACTTACTGCATATGGTCCATCGTGCCTTAGACACTCTACACCTTGGAGCACATCCTTTTTACTCTCACCCACATTACTGTTTGTAGGGATTTACTTCTATGATGTTTCTTTGAAGGGATTGAGATTCCAATATAAGGTGAAATGGATCCCTATTTAACCATTTTTCTCTCCCTTTTGGATGATCTCCTACCATTTTTCACCAATGTCTACAACTCCTCTTTCCACACTAGTGCTGAGTGTATCTGGTACAGAAGTGGTGTGGTCTCCCACATATAGTTCTTTACTATGACGATCTCACGTTTAGGGTATTCTTCAAATGCTTTCAAATGATGCTTTTTTCTATCCCTTGCATCGATTCCTCCACCTATTTAATGTGGGATTCTAGCTATATCTGTGAGAAGAGGTAATGTACCGTATCAGAAGTTACAATTTTCTTATACTGAAAATGTATTTTTGATAGGTACTTACTTCTTCTCACACTTCCCACCATTCCTCACCACTGAAAACTGGTGCTTCAATTTTCAGCAAAAACTCAAAGTGATAGTTGGGAAGAATTGAATAGAAGGAGTCACATGCATCAGGAGGGTGTGTTGCATAACAATTTTTCATGTGAGATGCATATGAACCACAATATTTGTGGGGAACGTGGGATTGCAAGGCTTGTGGCATAGGAAAAAAAATGTTTGCATATAGAGGGCAGCAATGAATGAGAATAGCTATTTATGTGAAGAGGAAGTACCTATTGGAAATACATTTTCAGTATAGGAAAATTATAACTTTACAAATGATATGTCTTTGAATATATATATATATATATATATGAAAAATCAGAAGTTAGAATTAGTTTTGAATCATTTTACCAAAGAAAGTAGAAATTGGATAATTATTTTTATATTTTTTAATATCCAGTTTTAGTTTTTTTATGAGATAAAATTAACCCTCATCAGCACACCCCAACGACATTCTCAGTTGTATTTTTTTTTTTTTTGGTCGCAATCATTACAAATTTATATCAATTCATGTAATTGTGAAGCAGAAACCCAGATCAATATGACAGTATTGTTTTTGAAACAGGCTGACAGAGTAAGTAGCTATAATCTAACACTTATCTAGAGTCCACAAGGACCCCATACTATCATTGACCATCACTATACATACAGCTCACTCTATACCATATGAAACAAATTTTTAAACGTTTATTTCACTATATATGCTGTTTTAGAGGATAATCCATCAAAGTAATACAGTATCATCTCCTTTGTTTGCTTATAACATCACTGTGGTAAGCATGTACAAGTGTTTTCTGTGATGACTGCTTATAATGCCCTATTTCATAGAAACTTTGTTTGTTAAGTGTTGTAAATAACCTGCTTATTGGAATTTCAATCCATGGCCTACTAAAAGGATACATTTCTGTTGGGATCTGGTTGGACCCAAGGTGGCTCCCAACGTACAATTTCAGTTTTCTTTGAGTTCCATTTTGCAGTATTATGGTAATCTCATCATATATTGGTGGATACTGACTAGAATATAGGAGTCTGATAAACTTCAGCATTGTTTTTGATACATTGTTTGTGAAAGGAGTGGTTTAATACAACTTATTTTATGCTGAAGAACAATGTAATTTCTTGATTTGTCAACATATTTCATCTAGAATACATATATTGTTATGTTGTTCACATTGCATGCTAGCCCTAATAAAAGTTGTAATGCAATTAGTTTTTGAAATTTCAATCCAAAGCTTGCTATAATGGTAATTTTGTGCTAGGGTCTGGTTGGATTCCAGGTGTTCCACAACATAACTTTTTAAAGGTGTGCTGATGAGTGTTAACAGCACAATCATCATAGAACTTGTAAACAATCAGACATGTAATGTCAAGAGTTTTTGAAAAGTAAGGAAATATTACCTTTCAACTTTTCAGTTATTTTTAAACTACCAAGGGTTTTTGCTGATAAGTAAAGACAGAAAGAAGAAGTTTCCTGTTTGGACAGCCTGTGAATATATGACAAGGTAATTGGTGTGATTGATTATTTAACCCATATTTCATTGTTGTTAAAAATAAAAACAGTTTTTTTTATAAAATATTTACATCAAGATGATTTGGTTACATCATATTTGAGTTGTAATTTCTACTTGTTTGTGATATATCACATTATTAAGATACACACATATATAAAAGATAAGCAGAAACGTTTAACTGTATATTATTAACACAGTTTTGGTTTGAAGTTTAATTTAAATTTCATTATTTTGTTACCATTTTTTCAAGTGATATTTGTTTTGACATTTGTGTTGAATGGTATTTAATGATATGCTTTCTGATATTAGGAGCATCATGTCTAGTTTAGAGCTGGCAATTAGACGGACAAAACCTCCAGTTCTCCCTTGTGTTCCTACGAGCTGTACTGGACAGAGAAGTGCTTTAAAGAAGGCCTTAGCTGCAGAAAATAAAACTGAGGTAAAGATATTTTTTGTAGTTTCAAGTTCTTTAAAGAATAAAAAATCTACAAGAAAGTTGTTTAATACTTCATATATTTTACATTAAAAAATAGGAATAATGAAAACATTGACTTTTTAATAGCATGTAAGCTTAATGATTATTTAATATATAGTTATAAAAAAAAAGGATTAAACACAACATGTCTTTCAAACAGAAATCTTGTTTACAACCAAATGGAAACAATAACTAGTTACAGATAATGTTGTATATGACATGACCTTGGAGGATTTATTTGTAGTTTTTATAACTATCTAAAAATGTATAGCCAATATGTCTTCATTGTCTTCATAATTAATTTACTTGAGTTCTCTCTATATGGGCTTGGTCACTTAGACCAACCTTTCAACCATGTAACAATGAAACTATACATACTGTAACTTTTAATGTATTAAGTGTATCTTCTTGAAATTTCACAAGCTCTTAGTAAACATTACAAGTCTTCTAAAACGTTTTTGAAGTGACATAAAGGTAACTGTTATATTTTTTGTTAGAAAAAAGTTTGAAGTTAATGATTATTATAAGCTTTTTTTTTATGTATATGTTTACTTGCATGGCAGGGGTGTATGTTATCTATGTTTACATAATTTATTATATTATAATAAGCCTTTCAGTATTTTGTTGTTGTTGCTATTAACTAGAATTTCATTTCTCTCAAGATATCTGAACTTGAGGTGCATCATTATGTCCTTGTATTCTGGGATAATCACAAGAATAGTCCTTCACCATCCACATCTCCAGGTGGTCCAAAGAGGAGTGGCTTTCTCATGTATCGAACAAAAAAGGGTAGAGATGGAAGTTCTAATCCCTGGAAACCAGCTTATTTTCTTCTTAAGTATGACATACAAGCAACTTGTTTACTACCAAAAATTAAACTAATTTGTACTTAACAAATATATATAAATGTATATTCAAAATTTTATCTATCAAATTTATTGAGCATAATTTTCAGAAAATAAGAAAAGTCACTATAAAGGTGAAATAAAAATTTTCATTTAGATGGTAACGTTTTTAGATATATAAATTTTGTTGTTGTCACAACATATTTTTGGTAATGAAGCAAAAATAATGAAAATTAAAAATTGTGGTCCTAAAGTTAAAAATTCAAGATACTTGTTTAAAAACTGATTAAAGTAAATGAACAATCAACTTTTTACATACGCAATATAAAATCTTTATTCTTGGGCCATTGCAGTGCATAAAGATTTTATATTGTGTGCTTAAAACTGTTGATTGTATGAGTGTGATCCTAGTTCTTCAAGAATAGGGAAAGATTAATAGCAAATACAATGTTAGGAAATGGGTACCAACTTTGAAAAATAAAAACCAAGATCATCTAACAGTTGTAGTGTTTTCTAGTTTCCTTGATCTGAAGAAGACATGCATTAGCAATTTGAAAGAGGACATGCAGTGCATAAAAAAGTTTCTAATCTAGTGTCACCTCTGTGTTTTTTAAGGTTATTTTGTTGTACACATGATGTACTTACTAAATTAAAAAAACATTTCTTACCAAATCCTTTACATAATATTTCATAACAGATAGAATGGAAGTGATTGTTTCATATTGAGAATAAAAAGTATTATTCAACAATTAGTATAAAAGTGATTGTTTGTTTCATGAAGGAAAAAGTATTGTGTAATTATTTACACCAACTGCATTAAATATATACTGGTCATCCCATTGGATGTTTAATCATTCTCTTTATGTCTGTCACCTTCATTGTAGTTCTGACAAGTTGGATGTTTACTATTAAGTAGAAAACATTTGCAGAATGCATTGTGATGTTTCCTTTAAAGCTGTAGATTTAATATAAATATAAAACTGACATGTATGGTAGATGGTGTGTCCCCAGTTGGTTAAAATTTTTCGTAATTGTACTTTGTGTTCATTCTATGATATTGTATGATTTAAAAAGTTATGGTTTAAATGCCAACGTCAGCAAACTGTTGGAAACCAGTAGTCATAAAAATTGTTCTAAAAGTTAAGTTCACTGCAGATGTTTTTTTCACATTCCTGTTAATTTATCCACTGTGGCTCAAAATATACATTTCCTGTAGTCTCATTTGATCTCACAGTATTTTTTTTTAGGGCTGGTGTTCTCTACTGCTTTGATCAGGAGGGGGTGAAAGAACCAAAGTTTTTCATACATTTGAGGTATAGAATGAAATGATTAGTTAATTTCCAATACCTTAAATACTCTGGATAAATATACATCTATATATATATTTCACTTTCGATATATTTTATTATTTTGTTTGTTATAAAATCAGTGTGTCTGGTGGCTTCATATTTTGTGTAAAACATTTTACATAAGAAAAAATATATATAATGCAAAGCATAGAATATAAACATCAGGTTTTGAGAAATTAGAAGTTTTTTCTACAACAGGTAATAAAAATGTCTAAAGTGTAAAGCAGTATAGATCTGTTTTTTTTAACAGGGTCTAGTTCAACTCAGATTATCTGGTTTTTCCACAAGTTATTTTGTTGTTGGGATACAGAAGATCCTATCCTGATATGAGTGTTTAAACATTGTAGAAAAATTAACAAATAATTGTATAGATCAAGTATGGCAGTAGAAGGGGCATTAGATATTGTAATTCTGTGTAAATGTATTAATTTTCAAAAAATAATTAACTTAAATGTTTCGTGAAATTCTTGTAATTTTAATGATTCAGCATTTTGCAACAACTATATATTGAAAACATGTTTAACTCTTTCCAGTTGGGCTCGGTCCATGGGATTGACCACGTAACCATTTTGTGCTTGCTATAGTTTCAATAAATTAATAATTGATAACAAACTTATTGACATAAATTTATGAAATAATAGTTCAATAAAATATTGAATGCGACTCAACAAACGAGATGACATGGCCTTTCAAACATGACCTGTATGGAAAGGGTTAAAGAGGAAATATTCTGGAATTTTCTTATCTGGAAATGTACTCAGAAGTTTTTGAAAGAATCAAAAAAGTAGATAGGCTTCAGGAAAATTAAATTTTTAAAAACCTTTACTTACTGAGGTCATTTCTTCTACACATTGGTTTGCTTATGCATTGTTTAACTTAAGTTGCAACATTGTGACTATTGATAATTTGCATAGTTATGCTATCAATCTATGTACAGCTTGATCCAATCAAAAAAGTACCATACAACAGGGACCACACCATTATTAGATGTTACTAAATTTGTGCACATGTTTGCGATTCTCCACCCAGGCCAACAACATGTTGACTTTACCCATGTATTTCTGAGGAAGTCTTCAAACTACTCTTATAATATAATGCTTAGAGTGTTAGGGCATCAATGATTGTAGTGTCCTTTTTATTTAACAACCATATATTGATAGCTTGGTCTCAATATTATGATAGACAGGCTGAAACCATTTCCATTGTTAATGTATTTGGAGGCTGCTTGAGAAACTTAAATTATGGCCTAATATAGGGATTGCTTAAAATTTAGTGCCATACATCAAATAAATATATTCCAAAACAAAGTTGTTACAAATAAGTCTTACAATGTTTCATTTAATCTGTAAAATTTGTGATTAAACCTTTCACAGTTGTTGAGGCTATGAATAGAACTTGGTGTGGCACAAATATGTCTAAGTAAACAAACTGACATTATGGAAACACACTCACAAGACAACTTGTACTTGAATTGGCAAAAAGGTATACAACTAGATGCCCTTTGGTGGCTGACAATTATTCAGATTATTCATGACCAACTTTTATACTGAAGAGTAGCTACGAAACCAGTTAGATAAAGAACAGTTTGATAAGAAAATGGAAAGAATTTGAGTTTTGTTATATATATTCATCTTTAAGTGATACCACCTTGAATTATAGTTTATATTTGTGTGTGTATGTAGTATATATATATATATATATATATATATATATATATA
>NW_013665802.1:249267-263830 GCF_000517525.1 Limulus polyphemus | reverse complement strand
AGTTTAGTAGTAAAGTAAAATAAGGTAAAGTAAGTTAGTTAGTTTTAGTTTAGTTATTATTATTCTATACTTTAAGTTAGTATACCTACCTTACGTAATTATTAGTTTATTATTTGTTGTGTGTATGTAGTATATATATATATATATATATATATATACTTACATGGGTAGCTTTGTGAATGCAGAAAAAGCTCATAGAATGCACCAACTTTAACAAATCAACCCAAAAAGAAGGAAATGAAGCTTTAAGATGATTTTAGTTTTACTTAAGTACTACAAACAGGTAAAAGCTAAAATAGTTTGATGATTTTCTAAATGTTTGTATGTATGTTTCTGTAGCAGTTGGAGCTAAATACCATTATTTGTAAACATTTAGGGTTCCCCATTGTGGTGGTTGTAGGAGACTCCCCCTGGAAGACAGACCTCATTCATTTGAACTTATCCTTCCAAACTGGGACTCACTTCAGATGGCAGCATCTAATGATAATGAAACAAGTGATTGGTTGCAGGACTTGATTTACACAGTTTCTCAAGCAGATCATGTAAGCTAACATTGTACATAGAGTAATGTTTTCAATTTAAAGTTCTATTTAGTATAAGGATTGTTCCTTTGTGAAACTAAGTCCCTAGTAATCACTTGTTACACAATTATTTCCATTTTATTTGAAAAGTTTACTAAGATGTTTATTTGACTACATGCATAAGAATTAACAAAATAAATTTTTTTGGGCTTTCTCTTCATACAATGTTTCTAAGAATTTGCTCTATACTTGTACTCTCTGTTTGGCTCTTTGGAATATATACACATTGCAGTCTGCTGTAAGTTTGCATGTTGCTGCTATGACACAGAGGTTGATGCCTATTGCCAGAATATATTAAATGTCAGAATATATCATGTGATAAATATGCCCTTTTGTTGATATTACCAGTCAGTTCAAGACATAAATGTGATGTTTAAAAAAGTTAATACTGTAGAAATCTTATGCAACTATTCATTCATACTTACAATGATGAATGCATTTTGCTTAATAGTAGCAGCAGAGAAACAAGTTTGTGTGATTTTATATATATATATATATATATATTTGTGTGTGTGTGTGAGTACACTGAACAGTTAACATAATGCTTTGTGAATTACACTTAATTAAAGCACTTGTTTCAGTTCTTTTTATTCCAAGTAGGAAATGTGCAGCATTTTGAGAGTAGGGGCTAAGTATATAGTGAGGATTGTCGTACTTTTTAAGAATAATGTTCTAGGTTCCATGCTACCATTGAAACTAATTCTTCAGTTGGTGACCATACTCATTGTTATGGCCATGATTACACACTACTGCCCAACACTATAATTTCCACTATATAAAGTTTCTAAAAGAGTGAAGAGGCACTTCTTAAATCACACATAACAAATTTTCCCTAGTCTCTCCTGTGTATGTGTATGTTAAATTCCAGAATATCATTTAAGCAGACCAAAAGCACAACAGGGCATTGGAGCTGCATCTGGTAGCTTGATAGTTATGTGGTCAAATGAAAGCTTGTGAGCCTTCATCAATTTCAAATTCTTGTTTATTATATTGTTAATGGTACCAGGAGATACATCTAGCTTCATTGCAATATTTTTTTGTTTTGGGGTCAAAAGCTTTCCTTTGTAAATTGTTTTGATGTAGTTTTTAAGCTGTTCCCATTCAAAGAGCTCTACTTTGTGAATTTGTTTGCTTTAATGGAGAATATTCAAATCTCATATCCACCAAATGCTGCATTCCTTAACAATGTTGAGCCAGTTGTAGAGATATGAAACTCCCTTCTGAAGAAACTTATTCATATAGCTGGACTGTTAACAATGTTGAGCCAGTTGTAGAGATATGAAACTCCCTTCTGAAGAAACTTATTCATATAGCTGGACTGTTAACAGTGTTGAGCCACAGTCCAGCTATATGAATAAGTTTCTTCAGAAGGGAGTTTCATATCTGGAGAACCATAAATTTCCCATGGCAGTGCTTCACTGTTGGATAGACAGTAATTTGCTGTGAACCAAATATAGTAGCTAAACATGTCACCTATAGTTTAATGCCCACATCTTCAGTGCATTAACCCTCTGTATGTACATATGATAGATAAACTGTTTCTCAATCACTGCTGTACATTTAGCAATTTGTAGCAGTACGGGCTTGGTCCCTGGGACCGACCTCGTAACCAATTTGGGCTTCTTATAGTTTTCATGTTATAACTTTAAATTAGTAAGCGTATGTTAACGAAATTTGGCAGATTATCAGTAAACATTGCAATGCTTCCATACACAAAATATCAATTTTTTTTTATTAAGTCTTAAGATTTGTAAAGCAGTTTTTCTAATGCCGTTTTTTTCTTTTTGCATGTTGCCTAACTATCATGCAAAGTAATTGTCATTTTAAAATTAAAAATACTTTTATTTTCTTTTTTATTTTCTTATTTCTTTATTAAATCTGTTATTTTCAGTAATTAATCTCTGTACGGGTTTGGTAGATTTGATTAATCTCATAACCACCATAAAAAATTAGGAAACAAATTATGCATCTTTCATTTTAGAATGAACACAAATTATAATACATGAACATAGATATTTAGACTAAATAGCTTAAATCTCATAACATTATACATTTATATATATTCATTATTTTTATTATGTTGACCTTTCAGCCGTACCTGGCTAACAATACAGAAGTTACAATGACGTGGCACACGTGCACTCATGTTACCGTATCAAATAACATAAAACAGACCTTTAGTCTTTACAAAGTAACTTGTCTTGGCTGTGATCTAGTAGATTAGTATTTTGTAAGATACAGTCACATTTCATTTATTATACATTATATATGTATATACATTATTACTATTTACAACTAAGTTCGTAAACTTTTTTTTTAAAACATAGAACAGTAAATAAAGTAATAAGGCAAACAATTATATCTTCTAGTTATGACCTTTGTATTCGGTTGCTGCTTGACATAGGTTGCTAAGTCTTTTAAAATTTTGCATGTGGAGAATATGAAACAAAATAATTTTTTTAGGTTTTATATATACAGTTGAATTACCAAAAAATCATAAATTACAACATCAATATCACAGAATTCCACTATAATTTATCAAGCTTAGTAACTAAGATGTATTTTAGTCTAAAAAAATATGAAATTTTGAGCAGACTAAAGATACACCTTACTTCCTTGAAATATTGGTTCAAAAGAAAGGAATGGCATCAAGCCCGTGAAAATGGGAGAGAAATCCACTAGGGACATTCTAAGCTTCCGATTAGTTATTCATGTCATATATACAAGTGTATATAAGGGAGCGTTTCCAAAAATGGAAAGAGGTGGGCAGGGTGCCACTGTGTTTGATTTATTATATGAGCAATATCTTACCAAACAGAAAATATAAGAGGCTCTTATTTTATATTCTAGCTTGTAAATATCGGTAATTTGAGTTTCTAATTCGTACGAAACTATAGACTTAGTATTTTGACTTCACAAACATCTAATTTTGAACCAATGCTGCATTCAACATACCACGTGACACACAAAAATTGATGTTTAACTGTTGTTTTTTTTATATTTACTTTTAAACTAAGAAACTGAGTAATGTATAATACTAAAATTTGAATTATAATCTACAGTTTGATACCAAACTTATTGGCATAAATTTATGATATAATAGTTCAATAAAATTTTGAATGTGATTCAACAAACGAGATGACATGTCTTTCAACTGTGACCCATCTGGAAAGAGTTAAAGGGTAAATATTCTGGAATTTTCTTATCTGACAGGCTGAAATCACTTCTATTGTTAATGTATTTGGAGGCTGCTTGAGAAACTTAAATTATGGCCTAATATAGGGATTGCTTAAAATTTAATGCCATACATCAATTTTTTTAATACTTACTTTTAAATTATGAAATTGAGTAATGTATAGTACTAAAATTTGAATTATAATCTACAGTTGGATACCAAACTTATTGACATAAATTCTTCAAATAGTAATTCAATAAAATTTTTGAATGCGAGTCAACAAACAAGATGACATGGCCTTTCACCCCTGACCCGTCTCGAAAGAGTTAAAGTATTGAGACAGTTATGAACTCATATGAATGACCAATGTTTGCTCTGTAGGTCATGTTATCGATAATTATATTGTGTATTTAATCTTGAATTGATTACAATGTGGGCTAGAGTAGGAATGTGTTTCATTGTTTACATTTTTTACAAAGTTTTTATGATAAAGCAGACTTCAAGTTTGAGTGAAGTACTGTGACTTTGAATCTCTTACTTTTTGGTATGAAACCTAGAAAATAAGTTAAGAGTCAGACAGATCCCTTGTGTGTAGACATTCAACTTTTGCTCACTCTTGATTTGTTTATTCTTTTTATCACATTGTGAAATATGCTTACTTTTATAATAATTGGATCAGATAAATATAGTCATTATCTTTTTAATCAACATGCAGAAGTTGTAAAATAAACATGTAATTATCTTTAGCAGAAATGTTTTTGTATTAACGTTACGATGGGAGTTTGTTTGACTTCCTCGAAAAGCTGAACATTTTCTTATTTCCAGAGTTTTTTGATTTGCTGTGAGTAAACAAGGCCAAATCTAATTGGTTGGAGTGGGATCTGATTATGACATAACTATTGCTTAAAAACTTGTTTTCATTTTGTCAATTTAATGAAAAAAGAATTTATTCTTTTATCTTAATATATTTGAAAAATTACATTCAAATAAAATCCATAAATGAATAGTTTAAAACTGAGCCATACAATTCTCAATTTCATGTCATCCAGAGCATATTTTACCAATATTAATACAACATAGGACAGGGTGGCATTAGTCATGTTTTCCAAGATAGCATTAACATTATATAAAAAATTAATTTTTACATTTGATTTATTGAAAAGTATACTTTCAGTGATACATCTTTGTAATGGAGAGATGAAAGATATTCAGGCACTAAATTATTGTATTAATCAGTTCATTTTAATTGTTTCTTTGAAAAAAAAAGATTTTGGAGGTAGATCCACCTCTGCCAACTCAGTGTTGTCTGATTTTTGCTGGGGACTTCATATTCACAGTTTTAGCAAATAACTGTGGAGAAGAAATCAAGACAGTTTTAGGAAAAGCCAGTATTACTGATCTTGTCACGTTGAGCTGTGATGAAGAAACTCCAAACTGTTGTATATTGGTATGAAGTTTTTAAAGAATTTTATCGTTTTTTATTTTTACAACCATTTATTTATTTTTTTGGTTAAATTCTTGATTCTGAACTAGTTGAATAGCTTGAAATATATGAATTACATATCTTAATCTTTAACCATCTCTAGGCATTCTATTATATTGATATTTAATTATAAATATTAGATACTTTAATATAATTTTAGAAATTTGTTTCTCTGAAATTATAATAATTTTTAAGCTTGATTTTTCTTACAAATATTCCTTTGCATTTTGCAAGCTAAAACTTAAAATGAATGAAAAGCAAAATCGTAACTAAACAATTAAGAACTTATGTTTAAAGAGAAATGAACTCATAATACTCGCAGATAAAAAGCAATACTTGTAATAACGATCGTTAAAGGAACAATAACTTTTACTTTATTAAGTTTACATCTCTGAACAGGTGCACAACTGTCAGTGTTATGCAGTTCATTAATTGCTTACTCATTAGCATATTATTGTCATTGATACTGCTAAAAGTGATGAGTATTGTAGATAAAGTATAGGTTAAGTTTATAAGTCAATTTCTGACTGAGTAGCTTTACTTGTATTGAGTTTGTGCAAAGGGTTATTAATGACAAAATATACAAAGCGTTACTTTGTGTTTAAAGCATTAACATGCATGTCTTAAAGAATAAACAAAATAATAAATTAAGACCGTGAACTGAAGTAAACGAAACTTCTATTTCCAATTTTTAAGGAGTTTGATTGCACAGAAGCAGACAGTTGTAGTGGAGAATGGGTCTTCTATTTTGTTTCTGAGCATGAACAGAAAAAATTTGTATGTGTCCTTTCTAGTTTATGGGAGGATCTGTTCAAGGTGAGTTTAAATGTTTAAGGGAAAATAAACATTTTTTAATACTGAAAACATTTAGTACAAAGATTAAAATTAAAAATTTTCTATTCTAAGGAAATGAAAAGTGAAACTGTGCAGGATTCAAACTCATAATTTTGCTTAGTGGGCAAATATTTTAAGCAGCTAAGCTACTGACATGATGCAGTCCTGAGTTTGTTGGACCCATGAGCTGTGCTAATTGTAAAGCCCAGAATTGGTTTGTTCTCTGTTTGATTTAAGGAGTGCCAAATTAAGTTTTTGAGTAGTTAAAAGCACAATACCTCTTGTAATATAGGTATATTTCTAAAGAATATATTTCTTTATCTTCTGGGCAAATGCTTCAGCAAATTGAGTGGCTGGATCAGTTAAATGGTGCAGCTGTCAATTTAACTATTGATTGGTATGGACAGTATTTTGTTGCATTTTTAAATTCTTTCAGTTTATTTACTAAGCTAATTAAGAACATTAAGAGAATATAATAACATTCTAAATTTTATTAAACATAACGTTGTTTTTGTCATATGTGCTTCTTTCCAGGCTTCACCATGAAAATCTTTATTTCAGTTGTTTTTATGACTATTATACCTGCCTTGTAGAGAATCAACAAAAATGTAACAAAGCTTAATTAAAAGAATGCCTTCTTGAACCTCAGTTGTTGAAGTAAAGATTAGTGCTACGTTATATTATCAAAGTCATTACTATAAACCCTCTTTTCTCAGTGGCTGAATGTCTGGCTACTAATCTGTGTTTGTATCATATTGCAAACCTTTCTTTTATTAAGAAAATATGCAAGCCGAATTTTGTATCTAATACAATTGAACATTATTGGAAGTTGGCAATTCTAATCACAAAGACAAAAGCAGTCATTTAGTTTTATACTTCTACAAAAAGAAGTGTATGGCCTAATTATTATCACCTGCAGAATGTTTGACAGACCAACTCATGGTAATAAGAATTCCTGAAATTTCACATACAAAAGAATCTAGTGGATTTAACATTGCCATACATTTGTGTACAGTCTTGGTGGGTTGTTGTAATGTAACAAGAAGTGACTTCACATAACTTGCCTGTGAAAAGTGGAAAAGTTAAAAGAAACAGCTTGGGTTTTGGCAATGTGCATTCTGAGTGTAAACAGTGTATTTTTGTGGTTTATTACCCTGAGCAATGGAGAATTTTATCAAACCTCTGTATTGGAGCTTACTATATATCAGAAAAGATGTATAAACTTGCTTATCTGGAACTTATACACATAAGTCATATTATAAGATTGAACTTATGGGAAGTCAGTCTATATAATCAATCTGTTGAAATATGGTCTAAATAATTATTCTTTTAGGTGCTGAATAGTATAAATGCTACTTAAAATTGAAGTAATTTGTTCACTATGTGCTGATGTTAGGTTTTCTTTTAATTGTGTTTTTAACTGTTAAGTTTTTAGCTATAAAGTATCTGTGAAGTGTGAAAATGTTTATGTAGTGCTGAAAAATGTGTACTGAGTTTTGAATTTTTCAGATCCCATTGGCCAAAACAGCAATTAAAGACCTAAGGTTGAAGAGAAGATGTCAAGAAAGGTGGTGTTACATATGTCAAACTAAGGAAGTGCTTCACAAACTTTGTCTAGACAGTTGACAGTAACAAGGGTATCATTTTTTGGAAATCCCTAGACACGCTTGATTGTGATGTCAAACTGTACTTTTGATGTTTTCATTTTACCAGAAAACTTCCTTGATTTGTACACCTTTAACTGAAACTTGTTATTCAATAATTTCTTTGGTTTTAAATGCAGTATTTCAGTACTGTTGCATTCTTGCACACAAAACTGCATTATAGATACTCTTGAATAAAAAAATAACACGAAAAAAGGGCAATTCAGGTTATTGACATACAAATAAAGGAGGTTTCAGTTATTGCTGTATTATGAGAGCATTCTCAGCCATCATATACATAATGTGTTAAATGTTTTTTGTTCAGATTATTTTCAATTTCAATTTAATTTTTGTATGTTTTGTATCAGCAACAGCAGAATATGTATATGTAAAAAGTTTTCATTATTTTTTAAACTTTTGATTTTAGTAGGATATATTTAGTTAATTGTTAGAAGAATAAAGAAATGTATGTTTGAAATTATATCAACACATATCTAGTACTTCATTTGTTTCATTTTTTATAAAGTGATTTAGTAGCTATTTATCTATGTAAAGTCTATACAATAAATGCAGATATATTGTTAGCCATCTTTACGTCAAATTGAGATAACATTTTTTGCGTAGATGAGAGAAAAGTATTCGTGATTTTCAGTATTTTATGAAATTTAGTTTATATCTTACTTTTAAGCTAAATGTAGAAAGTTGTGTCACTTTGAATATCTTTAATTTACATTTTTTGTAATTAGTTTATACTGAGAGACAGTAACAAATGTGACTTCACATGTACAGACCTTAATTTTCAGGATCAGTGATAGATTAAAAGAGTACAGTTTGCTGTAAACACCAAATTTTGGAATGAAAACATTTTAGTGTGCTAAAGCAAATATTTGTAAATAATGTTTAATAGAAGTCCTCTTGGTAGATGAACACACTGTCTGGTCATTTTAACAAAGTATAATTTAAGGTATAAGCCTTTAGTGTATATCATGCTTTTTTAATGAAGATAGCCACATTTCTGTATTGATATTAGTTGTGTATTAATTTCTAAGACACTTCTTCCTTGAGCTTTGCCTTTCAATTATCTGATTTGATTATGTAAGCTTTTTATTATTTTTTTCATCTCTGCCACATGATTGAGTAAAGAATATTATTTTGTACATTATTCACATTTTATGCCAAATGACTCAAAATGGTTAAGAAAAGTGTCATCGTTACAGTGACATATAATTATTTGTTGTAATAGTTTATCTGATATCTGTTGTATGACTTATTTAAATTCAGATTTTATCACATTAAGAGTATTTTTATTTGTTACTTTCTTTTTTTGTTTAAGTAACGAATATACTTAGAACTTCATTATTGTTTTAAGGAACACATTTGTAACTCCAGGTGTCACTTGAAAGGATCAAAGATCAGTGAAATATGTAAAAACAATGGTTAAAGTTTGTTTTTCAAGTTGATCAAATAGTGGTGAAAATTTAAAAGTGGTTATTTGGTGTCACAAGAAGGTTTATGGCCCTATTAAACTTATTTGTAACTTGTAGCTTTTAAAGTTTGCTAAATGTTTATTTGAGATATATACATATTTGGTGCTTTTTTGAAAGTGTGCTTGCTGATATAATGTAAAAGATGCTCATGTGTTTAATACTGAGTTGTTTCAAATTATTTAGTGAATTATTATAGAAAGTTTTATTTTTGATATTTTATAATTGTTAGACGATCTATTCTTAGTCAAGGGGGGTTTCTATTCTGCAACTAAATGATGTTTCAAGCATTGTACAACATAGTGAACTGATAATGTGAACAGTGTAGCTAATTTTGAAATTATAATTTAGATAATAATTGTAATTATTTTCCTTTCTGCAGTGTTAAGATAAATGTGTGTTTTTAGAAAAATAGACACATGGTATTTATTAGTCCAGAAGTGTTCCTAAGGTGAACTTGGTGTAAACAGTGATTGTTCTAACTGTTGTTGGTATTGGACAGTAGTATAAGTAACTTTGTTTTTGTTTTTTTACTGTCTTTTATAGAGTGTGATAGATCAAAAATAATATAATGTCCATAGTTCAAGATTTTTCTTTCCAGTTTTACAAACAATTGAGAATCAAATTTCCTATACTTTGTTAGTGTTGTCATAAGAATAAAACTTTGAATGTTTAGAAAACTGTGAGTATCAAATATTACATTTTTGAGTTTCTTAGTTATTGGGCAGTTTTAATGGGTGCATGAGTTTATTAATTTGATTAATTATTATGTTATTTATAATGGAGCAAATTTATTACTTTATGATATGTTTCATTTGAAAAAGAAATAATTTTGTTGCTTTTCTTAACTTTAATATATATAATACAATGTGCATTGATCAAAAAGAGAGTTATCACTAAGTGGATGTTTAACATAACCTTTTCTACATTGAAGTAGAGTTAGAGGGACTTTACCTTATTGGTCTTTTGAAATTATGTTTTTCAATTCCTGACCATTAACCGTCATTGTATTTAAAAATGTGTCCTCTTACCCTCTTGTATGACAATGAATTTTCCAACATGAAAAAAATGAAAATTTGAAATTAAAAATACATTTAAGTAACTCTCTTGATTCTCTGAGGAGTTAGTAATTTCTGTCTTTTAAAACATCAAAAAATTATTATTGATATAACTTCTGATCAAAGCAAACTATCCACATGAACCAGTAATGTTCACATTTATAGTGATTAGAATATGTTGTGTTATCAGTGAGGTATCATCAGTGTTTTCGATATTTTCGACTATAATGCCAGTAATATCTCTCAAGATATACATAATGTAGTGATAGAAAGCTAGAAAAAAAAAATCATTTGATGAAGTCATGCTCTTCTGATTGGTTGAAACCATGTGATTGAAAAGATAAAATTGATAAGTTGGAAACAGAATCAGGAAATAAACTTGTATTAAATGAATTATTTGGGTGGTTAATAAAGATTCGGGGATGACTTAAGTTAGTATTAACTGGGATATCTGTATTGACAGTGGTTATAGTGTGTCCTCAACAGTTATAAAAGATGTAGGCAATTTATATAAAGTTTATAACTTTTACAAAAATTTATTCTATGTAGTTGCACATTAATATCAAAACCATTTTTACTTACAAAGCCAGGAACTAAAGGCATCAGCACAACACTGTTAGTATACCATTAGAGTAATATTAATGAGTAAAATTAATTGTGGTCACAGGATAAAAATCCATTTTATGTAATTCTAAAATAGCAAATATTCTAGTTATGTTTGCTTACCTTTCACCAAAGATCTGCTTTAAAAACTAGGCTATTCAGAATCTAATTTAAAAAACTGCATGCATTTTCATACAAGATATTTTCATTAAGATTGTAAGATTGTTGAAGCATAGTCAGAAAAGTGTTTTAGTTAAACTGTGCTTACATTATAGCTAAAAATCTGCTTTTGTGAGTGTTGATTTGAACTTGAATTTTCAAAATAGTGAAGAATAATTTAGATTTGTTTATTTCAGGTCTTACAATTAAAGCTGTGAAATTACATTATTATGTTAAAATGGAAGTAGTTGATCGTAGAAGGCACCATTTTAAAGGGTTAAGCTCAGAAATGGTATTTGATTATATGCAACTGATGTTGCATGCTAGTAGTTTTGTGTTACAAAACTCCATGTTGCATGCTGATCTGCATTTGTTAGTTGGTGATACCACTTTGAAGAAAATCCTTATAGATTTCATTAAGAGAGAATGCATTACCGTATTAGTATAAATGACTGGATTAAATTTCTAAATTGCAAATGTCTTAGTGTGGAAAATATTTTATGTCCACCAGTCTGAAGGTCTTTTTGTCTTACTGTGTAATATTTTTAATAGACACTGTTGCTAGTGGGTAATTAATATTTAATTTTGTGTAATACCAGTAGTTGAGTTCTTTCATTCCTCATTATTAGTGTATAAACATGTTTTTGAATGATGAATAAACAAGCTTGTGATGTTAGGTAATTAAACCAAGATTTTCTGCCAAAGCAATGATATCCAGGGTGTTGCCTTGCTTGTTTCAAGAACCACCAATGTCAAGAAAAATATGAAGTTATACATTAGGCTACAGCAGTAAGAGAAGAGATAATGAGATGTATCAGTCACTAGACTGAGTTGTTACTGCTCACCATTAATTTCTTAGTTATTGCTGTGGAAATAGATAAAACCATGTTTTGAAGTATTTGTTTGACATATATATTTATATATATACACACATTAAAGAGAAGACAAAATGGTGTGTTATATGTCAGAATATTCTAGAATATATGGAATACTGTGAGTAAAATGTTTTGATACAGGATACCCCAAAATTTAGTTGCACTGAAACTTTCTTGTCCTCTATCTATTAAGTTATGTTCTGTGTACTCATTCATTACATTAACTGGGTACTAACTATTGGTCTACCCTGTATAATGAATATTATGTTGCTCTGGCTAGATACTTTGTGTATCTTTTAAATGGTTATTTTTTGGAAACTCCTAAGTTTTCAATGTAAAACTTTTCGTGTTGCTAAATGATAACTAAACCTAATGTGCCTGAAATTGAGTGGGAGTTCTGTTCTGGAAGAATAATCTGATCAATCGATTTGTGGTCAGAAATTGAAAATTTCTCCTTGCCCTGTTCTTGGTTAAGCTCTTATTTTGTCCTTGGTGGATAATTTTGGTCTAGTTGACTTGTCATTTATCTACTGTTTGGGATCTTTAGTGCATTTGACTGCACTTTACTGAACTTGACTGCCGCCTCAAACAAAAGGAGAAACTGAGGAGGAGTACCATAAGAGGCTTTCGTTTACCTTGCATGAGTATGCTTCATTTCCTTGGTAGCTATGACGTATACTAACTGGCCCACTTTCATGCTTGAACCATCAGTTGCAGGAGACCCAACACACACACGCAACTCTGGGGCCTCTCACTTCACCTCAGAAGGAGACCAAGACTGTAACGTTTATTCGTGATTCAGTAGTACAAAATACATAGGATAAAGTTGTAGCATACAATATGATAAATGAATAGTTGTCAAGTCAAATTAACATAACAAGATTTGTAAGACAATAACAAATTTAGAGTAACACAAATTATCACAGAACAATGATATGAATAGTCCAAACTGATGTCGGCATACAAGTGAAGTCCTTTATTGTCACCTGGTCGGAGAACTGGATGCAGAAAAGGTAAATGCTCAAGGTGGCTGATTTTTGTTGAGGAGTGATTTTACGGTGTGGTGGGGGATATGTATTTTTTCACAATTCACGTGTTTCAGAGATTTTAATAATTTTGGATAATAGGGAGTTATGATGTTCTGCTTTCTTGTAGTAGAAGGTTGCAAGGTCAGTGAATCTTTCTTTAGTTGTTTTTAATATGCTTATTTTGTGTAAATATAATCCTGGTGTGTAAACTGGAAGTTGGTATTTGAGTCTGGTTGCATTTAGTTGTAAGGATTATAATGATTTGTATAGATTTTTGGACATTTTGCATGTGTTTGAATTACCATATTTAGTCACTTATTTAAACTTGACGGGACTTTAGTTTGAAGGAAGATAGTGCAACAAAGAGAGTTGCAGGCTTTTCTCAACAGGGATGCTCTGGAACAATTGTTCCACTTTGCCCCATACACGTGATGTATGTGTGACTTCAATGAAGGTGTAGTGCCACAAAGGCTGTATTAATTTTCTAGTGTGGCTGAGATGACTCAAGACGTCAGAGAAACTGTGAATGCTGAGAACCGGAAATGAAACAGAAGTAGGAAGGAGAGGTAATGTGCTGTGCTGATTGAAGGTGGACTAAGGCCCTCACCAAGGAAGCCAGCTCCAAGCCAACATGATCTGTAATCAAACAAGGAGAAAATTAAGTAGGGAAATTTAAACTGATTGTAAGCTCTTGGATAAATTATTTCCAATTCCTTAAATAATAAAGGTTACATGGATTGTTTAATGTAAAGCATCAGTTGAACTAAAACGATGACACTTATTAAATTATTAGATTATATTACGCTGAAGGATGGTCCTTTTCAGAGCAGAGATCTGTAGATCCTATGCTTGATTGAATTTTGCTGTAGGTGGAAATGGCAGTGCCCCAAGAAAACCACTCTCATGACCTTGGCACTGAATTGATATACCTGGGCCATGCCTGGAAAGTTCTGTGAAGAAAAAGTCAAAGGTTGAACATCGTAAATTATAAACAACTGGTTATTATATATAAAGAGGTCTGTTGATGGCTGGAACAGATGGAATATGACATAGGCTAAAAAAACCTTGGTCAGATGCATTATCATTGTTGTCATATTCCTCAGGTAAAAGTTTCTTGAAGGAAGTTGGATAGAAACTATTTGGTTGAGAGGACTGGGTGGGAGAAGGCTGGATGCACCTGAGTTGACAGAAGACTACGTTCTTCACGGGTTGTACTTCTTCATCAACAAATACTTCTTGGGAGAAACTGGGTGGTTTGGTGGCAATTCGGTTTGTGAAGTTTTTTCTTGATAGTAGTTTTGGCCTGTAAAGGTTTAGAGATGAGTGTAGAGTTATCTGGCATGGTGATAGCATCACATGTTTCTTGAAGAATAATGGAAGCTTATTCCGTCTTTGCCGAGTGTGAGAAGGTTTTCATCTACGTGTTTGTCTATCTTGGCAAAATGTTCTTGGTTGAAACTGTTAGTGTTTGGAATGATGAAAACTGTTTTATTGTAATCATTGAGCATGTTTTCAAATTCGATGACGAGGAACCCACTTTGAGACTAATAATGGCTGGAGACGGCTTGAATGGGTAATGAAGAAAAACTTTAATATAACAGCAAATGTACAATGTTCATGATGACAAAACCTTGTCGAAA
>NW_013665802.1:238246-248209 GCF_000517525.1 Limulus polyphemus | reverse complement strand
TTTCGACAAGGTTTTGTCATCATGAACATTGTACATTTGCTGTTATATAAAGTTTTTCTTCATTACCCATTCAAGCCATCTCCAGCCATTATTGAACATGTTTGCTTTTTCATTGTCTAGTGTTGCTGTGTTAGTGTTAAATTTGATGGTTAAATTTAAATATAGTTTTGAATTTATGCCAGAAGAGGGCTGGAATTGATCTATTGTTGTCTGTTGACTTGCAGAAGGGAAGCCAGTTTTCATTTTATTACTCTTTGATGAGTTATTTAATCTCTATATTTTTCCTGTTGTTTGCCAGTTTAAGGTTTGGGTCTCGTGATTGAATGAAAAGCCTTTGCAACTGTCTCTTTTTCTAGAATTAGGAAGTATATTAGAGGGGTGAGCTTCCAGTGATTGATGTTTATTATTTTCTGGCATGAAGGAACTGTATTCTATATTGTCTGATTGATGGCATCTGTATGTTAACAGCATATGTGTCAATTTCATTGCAATTATTTACTGAGGTTAAGAGGGCAGGTAGTTGGGCTTCTAAGTCGTGGGTCATTTTGGTCCAATCTGCTTTTGGGAAGTCATATATTTTTTTATGTGAGCATGGTGCTTGAGTAATGCAGATTTATCTTTAAGTCAAAGGAAAAAGGATCGTGATCGCTTCATATGTTTTCATGCACTTGAAAGTTGTTTGCATGTGGAGTAAGTTGATTCAAAACTGTGGTTAAATCTAAAATTGCCTATAAGCCATTATGAGTTGGTGTGCATTGTTTATAACCATAAGATCGTTGTTCTCTATTAGGATGTGTAGAATTATTCCATTGCTTTTAGTGGTGTAGCAACTGAAGTTTGTATGCTTAGAATTGAGATTTCAAAGGATCGTTATAGTCTTTTCTCCTATTTCCTTGCCTTCCATTTCTCACCAAAACTCCTGTTTGGATCTGGATCTACTGCTTTCTCCATTTCCTTTCCTGCGATGTTATGTGGCTCATACAGCCTCCTTTAATGGTTTTCGTTCCCGTCTATTTGTTCCATGGAATTCCTCTGTTTCCCATGATCTGTCACCTATTACGCTCATTGGTAGACTTTGTCAACTCATATGAGTAACGTATCCTGACTTGTCCATTTAAGGTCATTGTCTATTAATGTTTCTTCACTCAAAATTTGTCACCTAACAGTGTCTTTAGCTGGTCAAATCCACTGCCCTTTGGAGGAAATTATTCAAGCTGGTATGTGGACAACTCCCAATACATTTGTTGCACATTACCTACACGACATACCCGTATCTTCCTCGGGTGGGTATCATCTTCCTGTGGCAATTCTGCACACGTCTGTTTGCCTTTGACTGGGGTAAGTTGACATATTTTTTGTTTTATCTTATTTAGTTGATATTCATCATATTTCAGGATCCCACCTGGTGGCAGGTGTGGCCTGGTCAAGTATACTTGATATTATATTAGCACTAAATCTGTATACTTCTATAATGCTCAGTGTTGAGATGGGATGTTTCTGTAAGATCACTGGCTGCTTATCTGGTGGTATGTGTGTTTGTGTTTTTATGCAAAGGACCATCACTCATGGACTTCATGAGTAAAGAATTTCTGCCCATCCATACTGACCTGTGATTCTGCCAGTCAGGGTATTTCTGCTTTTCAAAATAGGGAATTGCCGACACCCATCGCACTGTCTCCAGTGTGTCATTCCTCCAGACTCCCCAATGATTATGGCCCCCTTCTCATCTAGTGGAGCATGGTAGTCCTTGCCACTTCCAGTTTCCAGTCACTGGAGTAGTGGACCGAGGAGGTTTCCTTCTGAGTGGGTTTTGTACAACAAACAAGATTGGACTTTATGTACTTTGTGTACCCACTCGGCCAGAAGAGGGCTCTTATTGTTATACTCATTACGAAACAATGATTATGCTATAACATAATATTCAAGATCCAAAACACTTCCCCTGGATGTTTTTGCCTGGGCAGACCACACTTGTTGATCAAAAATTCCTTATGGAAGGTGCTTCCACTGGATGTTTTCTGCCCAACTGGACCAGACTTGGCATAGTCCAACATACCCTAAGGTGCTTCCCTGGATGTTTTTTGTACGGGCATACTGCACTTGTTGGTCTCACAAATTTATGGAAGGAACTTCCACTGGATGTATTTGCCTGAATGGACAGCACTTAGCATAATACGACATATCCAAAGGCACTTCCCCTGGATGTTGTTTTGCCCAGTCTGACCACACTTTGCCTATTCATATACAGTTCACAGCCCTTCACTCCTAGCTACGTATAGTTATTTTGTTTTCTCTGGCACCATACCAAGGCTTACTATCACTATGTTTGGTACTATGGCCTGCTACATATGTGGACGAAATATGACATGTCTGTTGACAATGGGCTGGTTATGAAATCTCTAATGATCACACTCGTATCTGTAATTTTTTCTTCATCCTACGTATCCAAGCCACTTCCCCTGGATGTTTTGCCCAGATGGACCACACTTGACATATTCCAATGTAACCCAAGACACTACTCTTAGCACATAAATATACAGGCTTATTGTCGCTTCCGTATTAGACTTTCCATGTTTGTTAACACCGTGCTGTTTTAAGTTATGGTTCTTTAGCATTTTTCCATTAATTGGAGGCTGTACATCTCTTTTCTTAATGCATTAGTGCTTTCCAATTCAATTCCACCGTTTTTTCTCCTGTGTTGATTACTGGGCGAAGAACATACCTGTTCCAGAAATAGTGCTATACCCCACTTTCTTTTCATATTCTTGCACACCTGTTCTTTCAGTGTGGTCACTTTCCATCTGATTGGATATTGATTTGCCTTCACTGGCCCCTCCACGTTTCAGAAGTTAACATTTTCTTACACTGAAAATGTATTTCCGATTGGTACTTACCTCCTCTCACCCACTTCCCACTCTTCCTCCTTGCTGATATGCCAGTGTTTCTGTATTGTACCTGCTAATTCTCGAAATTGAGGATCACTCTAGAATATTAGAGAGATCTAGCTGAGCTAGTATAGAGGGTGCAGTATGATTGGTGGAGGGTAGGCACATGATCAGTACGTGTTCTCAAATGGTGCAAAACTGATGGGGTATGAAAGACTGGTGCACTGTTCGTGAAAAGCTAGCAATGCTTAGAGGGCAGTCCAGGAGGAGGTAAGAAAGTAAGTATTGTAACTACATTTTCAGTGTAAGAAAGTGTTAGCATTTGTATTTTTTAGTAAGTAAGCCACCTTCAATATTTACTTGTAAAAATTTGAGAATATATATTTTCCAGGTGTCTGGGTATCCTACTCATCAAGTCCATCTTTCAATAAAGGCTTGTAGGGTGTCCATATTGGTGTTCTGGAGGTCAAAGTAGAAGAAGACTGTGTAGCAGGCATCTTGCAAGAGCTCCTCACGTGACTTGATATCTCCATTCCACAATCTAGTCATCAGGTCAGTGGTGAAGGTGATGGGGCTGTCTTGGGTCTGACTTGTATTTGGCTGCATCCATGTATATTCGGGTGGGTCTGTTGCTTCTGAAGCTTTCTGATCTAGGAATGTACCAATTGTTCTGAGAAGATTGATTGCCGAGTGCTTTTCCCTAAGTTATGGTGAACTAGTGTTGGGCAGCTGGCGGTGCTGTGGTGGACACTGCTTGGGTGTCGGTTCTGGTGAGTCTAGCTACCTTTAAGATTTGTTAGTACTTAGGACATCTATGATATGAGGCTGCGTGAGGTCTTCCACAGTTGGTGCAGGTGGCTTATCGTCTGTTGGGGGCACTTGTTGACTGGGTGCTGTTCTCTGCAGCAGTAACATCTAGCTCAGGAGGTGCATCTGCCCGGCCATGTCCAAATTCTGGCAATGGTAGCACTTCATGAGAGGAGGCTGTTTGGCTTTGGATGTTTTGACAGAATGGTGGACATCCCATTAGTTAATACCATTCTTGATCAGTTCAGCTGCTTAGTTGTCCATGGCTATGAAGATCTTGATAAGGGGCATTTCCTGGCCCGTTCTGACAGACTTGAATCTCTCATCCTTGGATACAGAGAACCATTGGGTGTTTAATTCTTGAAGGACTTCCTTGAACTTTATATCGAAAAGGATACTTCATATGACAAGTAGTTCGGTTTAAGTTCTCTGTCTTCTCCTGGCACGTGGACGTTGAGTTGGGCTCCTCGAAAGGCAGTGTTGGGCCATGGCTTGAGCAATTTGGTGTACTCCTGAGGGGTGTCGGTCTTAATCACTGTTCCTCTTTTTGGGAGTCTCCACACATTGATGAAGGCGATTGTCTGGAATAGTCGTCAGAGCGTGGATCCAATTTTGTCTAAAAGTGAGTGGAATTCCCTTGACTGTGCTTGCAGGTGGAATAAAGAATTAGTTATTTGCAGATGTTGAGGCTTCTGGAGTAGCAGGCTGTTTGCGGCTCAGTGGAGTTGGTGTTTCAGGTGTAGTGGTTTGGCTGGCTGGAGGTTGGGGTGAGCTATGCATGGCGGGCTTTGTTAATGAAGTTGGGTGATATGTAGATGACGTGAATGATGGTGGGTTGTCTTCTGATGCTGCTGCTAGAAAGGCTGAGGGCTTGCGATGTGCAACTTTTGAGCATGGCTAGTTGCTCGGCATCGGTCGTGGACCTTGTTCCTTTTCATGGCGGAGTTGTCGGTGTCTGAGAGTGAGAGTCTTCAAGTGATTGCTTCTTTGGGTAATCCTGTTTGTGGGGTGGAATTTGTCATAGTGGTTGTCTTCTTCTGCCATCCCATGGCTGGCGTTGAAGAGTAATTATCCGAAGGTTTTATTTCAACTCTTGGTAATGCAATAAAGAAAAAACACGTCTTTACTGTCTGGAGTCAAAATTATATCTCCAAACACCAAGGAAGAATAGTTCAGCTTGAATTTAAACTTAAGATGCACTGAAGTCAAATAATTAGTAAATTTCACTTTCGAGTGAGGGAAATCTTTAGTAATGAAGTTAAAAAATATAACACAATGGCTTAGCTGTCGATAGTCGGTGTCAACAGTGAAAGTAATGCCGTTTATTGAAAGTGAAGGCTTAGTTTATGAATCCATTGAGATGCGCAATAGTAGACTTAGGATACAAAACTGGGTTTGACTTTGTTAGAGTTGTGTTAATCAAATCAAAAAATTACTTTTATTCCGGTCAGTATAACGTTTACAATCAGTTTGTTTGATGGCTTGTAAGAATCAAGATCTGTGACGATATTTGAGATAAAAAATGAGTTTTGGCAGCAGTTAAAGGAGTTTTTAAAGAATGTTACTAGTGTATATTGCACAAGTAAACACTACATTATTATTAGCAGCGAAGGCATATTGTAAAAAGCCCTATTAAGAATGGTAACACCATTAAAAGGTGAAAATATCGAAGTTTAAAGCAGTGGTTATAGTAAATTGCAGTGAGAATAATTTATTAAAAATAAATTCTTGCCCTTTTATTACTGTTAATTATTATAGAGTTTCTAACTTTTACATTTTTATTTAAAGTGTATGTCTTTTCTGTTAACTGTTTCTTATTGTCTGCGCTTTCGAGACTGTGGAAAACAAATCTGTAGAGACAACTTTTTAAAAGAGGATTAAGAAAAACGGAATATCAACTATTGAAATATTAATGTTGTTGGTAAGCGCGTAGATTTAAGACTTGTGTGTGATATGTAGACATGTTATGACGTGATAACGACTTGGAAATTATCCAGCTTGTTTTTAGTTAAATGTAGACTCGTACGAATTTCATTCGATTTGTTTTATGTCATATTAACAATAGACCACCAACTTGGTCAGATGGTTAGTTTAGGCCCAGCTGGTATTTGATAGGTGAAAGTACCAAAATTTTGGTTTCAAACATGCTTACAGACCGTGTTAATAGATAAATTGCCTTTCTCCGCCGGAGGCTCAGCGCAGATACTCTTTTTTTTTTTTTGTGGGGCTTTGTGCTTAAACGAACAAAACAAAATAGCGGCTAATTTAGCGTTACGTCAAAAATACCGAATCTTGATTCTGCACGTATATCAACTCACTGTCATGGTCACTGTTGCGTATTGTATGTCTGTCTCATCAATGTCGTTGAAATGATGCAATGAAACCATACACTTCTGAAGTTTGTCTTCTCTCTTCTTCGTAATCTTTATAAGTTAACAACAAGAGTTTATGTCTCTCATCAATTCCTTTGAGGAGTGACACGTTTCACAACAACGGTTAAATGGTTTGAATATGATTTTTATTATCTGTTATACTGAGAGCGTGGCCGAGAAGTTAGCGACAGCACTATAGATTTGCGAGTTATAGTTCGCGTCCCGTTACCGAAAAAATCGTGTCCCGCAATTTGGGGCCGTGAGTGTGTTATCTAAGGTTAAATCCCACTATTCGCCCAAACAAGCTCAAGAGTTAGCGATGAGTGTTGTTACTAACTGCCTTCCCTCTGTCAGTTCAAAATTAGGGAGGGCTACGTAGATAGCCCTTGAGCAGCTTTGGGCGAAAATCCGAAAACAATCTAATGAGGTGGCGCTTCATGTTTGTTTCGTTTGTCGTTAAGCGCAAGGAACTATCTGTGTTGTGCTCGCCGCAGGTATCGAAACCCGAATTTTAGTGTTATAAGCCCTCGGGCTTATCGCTGAGTCACCGGGGGCACTTCAAATTTATAACACTTAAGTTTCAGCAGTCCCAAGGAAAAACTTTAAAAATAAATGTACTTTTCCCCCAAAATCACCAAAGTTTAGATAACTGTTTAGAATGAAATTGCGTTTGTTGTTTTAACGATCTCGGCAGCATAATGATTTGATGATCTTCCATACCGGGATCAAGGGTTTATGTTTAACATTCTCTTCCACGGGTTCATTAACTCCAGCAACTTGATGTCTTGAGTCATTACAGTGTCCTCCGGTAGGATTGTGGGAAGTTTGCAAACTTATAACGCTAATATCCGGTGTTAAATTTCCTGTGGTGGACAGAGATCAGCTAGCCCATTGTCTAGCTTTGCGTTATAAAGCTTACCATAAGAAGTTAGTGTGATTGAGTTGAACGTTATATGTAGAATTGCGAAGCTTAGAAATCACTGTTTTCTTTGTGTTACAATAATAAATGTTACTGTTGTTTATAAAACATTTCTCATTGAGCCGAAGATTCCCGAATGAAAAACGCTAAGATCTCTTAGTCCTCAGGGTTATTCGCTAGAAAGTGCTTTAAAAATGGTAACAGATTCAGTCTATTGAGAATTTAAGATGTATATGTATATATATAGTAATGCATGTTTGAATATTTTGTGTTCGTATTTTTATTTTGAATATTATACATACTCGTGAAGCTGGAGAAAAAGAATCTGGCTTTCGGAGTTTTCCAGGGAGATCAAGCATCTACAACGTTTCTGATTGAAGTCAGTAGGTGTTCGTTCATTGAGTGATTGTGTATTTTGGTGTATGGTGCGAGTGCATTGTTAAAATAAGCATTTAGACAGCGAAGACGATAAGTGTTACGAATCAACTGAATACGAAAAATAGATCCTGCATTTGGAGAGATTTTATCTATTTCTAAGTTGTTGTTGCTTTTATTACTATTGAAAATAACACGTTTTTAAACCATGAAGTTTAGAAAACCAGTATAAGATAAGGTGTAACATTCGTAAAATTTCTATTTGTGTCAAGTAATTTACTTAAGCCCACAAATTTGTAGGTATAGCAAAAGTTTTTTTCGTTTTTATGCAATAAGTTCAGTAGGTTATGAAAAACCACAAAAACACCTGATCACTTTGAGTTTAATTGTGAAGTACTGAAGAAGGCAACATCGTGACGATACATATGCGTGGCTAGGGTTGAATTAATTGTGTATTAATCAGACTTGTTTAATCAAAGTTCCTTAGCCTCTGAGCATTACTTTAGTAAATTATGTGAAATGCAACGTTCTTTTTTGCTAAACCTTTCCCTTTTTCATTTGAGCTTTTTTTTTCGATTTTTATGAATAGCGTGTCGATTTATATGTATTCGCATAATAAAAGAACAAATAATAAATTCTATTATTATTAGTTGCTGTTTATGGAGGCTGTTAAGTGTGGTGAACAATCTCGTCAATTTATTTTTTGTAACTGCATTAAATGCTCAAGAGGAGTATGTTAGATGAAATAGACAGTGTCAATAAAATATTTCGGACGTAACAAAATAATAGTGTAATCTGACGGCGTTATTGTCAGGGTGCTAGTTGGTGTAAAAGAATTATTGTCACAGAGCAACAATACTTATAAGTAAGGTTTATGATGTATTAGACTAAGGAGATTATTTACATTTGTATATATGCTGTATTACTGACACGAAATTGCGCTTATGTGATATAATACAATAAAGATAGATCAAATGGGAATGGTTTCAAGTATAGATAGGAACGTATAAATCGGCTTTTGCTTTGCAAATGTGTTGAGCTTGATTCGAAACTAAAGAACTTCTAAAACTCTGTTGAGATGCAAGAAATTTTGTGAAATTGACAACGCTTCCTGCTTGATCATGTGTAATTCTTTGAAGAAATAAAAGAATCTCTAAAAACCACTTCTGAGTTATGTTTGCTATACATTAAGTTACTTCACACTATTGTAATAACTTTGTTTTAAAATATTCACTAAAGTCTCTTTCTGCATATTGACAGTAATGAAATACACTAAGAGACTAATATTGATATTCAGTACTTCATTGTTCTTGTTATTTCTGTTTGACCATCATTACATGGTTTATTCATTTGTTATCTCCTGTTCTTACCGATAAGAGCGTTAATCTGCGCTTTAATAAGAGTGACTGTCAAACCCCAGAATTCAATTAAGAGTAGCCAACTAATTGGCGGTTGGTGGTGTTAACTGGCAGCCTTCTCTATAGTCTATCACTTCAAAATTAGGAACGGTTATCGCAGGTAGCCCTTGAGTAGCTTTGTGCGAAGTTAAAACATATATGGAATTAAAATGACTAAACTTACTACATATTTCTGATGTATCATGGCATAAATAAAACTAATGAACAATTTCACCTCACCAATTTAATCAGTCCACACCGTAACAGTTGCCAAGCGACTTGCTAATATAAATAGCTGCTATTTCTGTCGTTCCCCGGTCGGCACAAAGAAAGTTGGTATTGGCCGAAGCCTTGACAACCGTCTTTACTTTCAGTCGGATGTTATTATTAATTATTATTAGTTTAAGACTTGTTAGTATGCAATGCTAATTATATAGAACTTAAATTATGAGTTTTTATTAGTGTATCATCTTTTATGGTTTATAGAGATCAACCCCCCCCCCCTCTAATGACTCGGCGATAAATCTGAAGGATTATAACGCTAAAAACCAAGTTTCGATATCCGTAGTGGGCACAGCACAGATAGCCCAATGAATATATTTGCGCTTAATTAACAACAAACAGAGATCAAGCAGTAAAACCTAACCTTATGATTTTATAACGGTGACTTTTATTCAGTCACACATAAAAGTATGTCGTAAAAACTTTGAATTTAAACTGGTGACATTACTTTTATACTTGACTGATATTTGACTTTGAAGTAGAGGCCTTAGTTTTATATTCGGCTTGGACAGAGAAATTTGTAACTTTAGAAAGACGTGGATCTATAAAATGGTAACTTCCCACTTTATAATACTGTGTTCTTCTTATCCCACAAATGTTCAAAATTCACATGTCAAAAAAGTAGAAAATCGCTTTTAATTTAGTCCATAACTCACCTATATAGATGTATCACGTATACCGTGTAGGTTGGGTCTGGCTAGTAGTTATTGCTCCGGGTTGGAAATCCTAGTATTCGTGGTTTGTGACCCGTTATCGCAAAAACGCTTTTCGCACTTTGGATCTGTGGGTGCATTATAAGTTACAGTCAGTTTCTCGCTATTCGATCACACGAATGTTCGAAGAGTTACCAGTGGAAAATGTTGACTACTAGCAACCTTCCCTTTTGTCTAACTGTTCAAAATTAGAGACGGCTAAGAGCAGATAGC
>NW_013665802.1:234729-237246 GCF_000517525.1 Limulus polyphemus | reverse complement strand
CGTGGGGGAAAAAACGCGCCTGATTTAAATGTCACACCTGAACGCTCACATCCTTTTAATTATGTTTGAAATTATGAACATTGCTCAACACCATGAAAATTAAACCTTATTTTCAATAAGCAATCCTGAAAAATATTTGGGGGTGCTTAACTTTTTCCAGGTGTATATTTGTGTAACTTTGTGCAAAAAGTTAGAAACAGACAAATAAATCACACTAAGTGCCACAAGATGGCGTCTGTTAAACTTACGAAGTATCGCACCAAAGGAAACAAGATGTCTTCTGTTAAACTTACCAAGTCTCGCACCACAGAAAACAAGATGTCTTCTGTTAAACTTACCAAGTCTCGCACCACAGAAAACAAGATGTCTTCTGTTAAACTTAGCTCAGAAAAGTATTGTTAAAAAATTGTAGTGATCCTGACTTTTGACCTTAAAAATTTAATTTCGGGAAGAACAGTTAATGGAGATGTATTTTAGTCTCCCACTTATATATATATATGTATGTATATCTTAAACCAAAGCTTAAATGTGAATGAGTATTTCAGACAGCATTCATCAACTTTTGACGTATTGACTAAATGTTATTGTTCGGTGCTAAATCAACGAACTTTTACATAATTATGCAAATTTTTATTACTGTTTGTTTATCGGCCAGCAGTTCAAGATGCCAATATATATATATATTGTAATGTTATAAGGGATTTGCAATATGCAATTGACAAGCACTTACTTTTGCAAGAAAGTCACATAATCGTTGTTTAGAAAGGTGAGTATATTTTAAGATGTTTAAATGAGAATAATTGGTGTTAACTTGGAAGCTTAATTTGAGCGGCATTTAAAAGCCTAGTACAGTAGTATTATGGTGAGAAACGTACAGGTGCAGTGACACTAATTACAGTGTACGGTGTTGTATATATGTATAACACCTTCTGGTTTGATGTTTTCGAAACCCTGTAAATCTCTTTGTATAAATGCGTCAGCCAAATAAGTAAATAATAAGAATGATAATTGTTACTATTAGACCCCACAGTTTGAGTACTTCGGTTGTCTTTATTTATTCGATAAGGCTTGAATTTTCCGTGTTTTTGTGTGTATGTAATGTTTTTTTTCTTTTTTGTGGGTTTATTTGGCAACACTGCTTGGACAGTTGAGAACAATTTTAACAGTTTGTTGGATGATGTGATATTTTTACTTTCATATTATATAACAATGTACAATTTAAAGATCTGTTTTGACTTAATATCCACTTTTTCAATTTTCAAGAAATACAGATACCAGAGCAACAGCGCTTGCTAAATATGAAAAAAAAGAAGATAAAAGCTGTGATGAATTCCGCTTCTGATTAGTCGGGCAGGTTGTCTATGGGAACTGTCCAAATCTAACAAAAGCATCTAATGATGTTTCACAACCCAAACGGACGACTCCACGTGTAACTAACACTAGTTATGAGCAGCTTTTGAATATAATGACTATAACTCCTACTAGTCATGAGTAATTGAACTTCTCATTTTCCCCAATGCAATGAGCATAGAAATAGCTCGTATTTAAGTTTAGTTATTGGATATTGACCTTAGCAACCGAATACCTTCTTATAATCATGTCAAACTGCAGAATATCTATGAAAAAGTTTATGCGAAAATTTAATCGTAAAAGGCATGAAAATATTAAATATGGAAAGGAAAAACATGCATTGAGTATGACACTTAAGAGTGAAAACAATTATTCTAAAATAAATATAGATTTTAAGAGGCTGATTAAAATAATATCTTTGATGAGGTTGATGCTTGCAGTAAAAATGAAATTGAGGAGGGAGGTTTTACTGATGATGCTCCCAGTAATAACAGTCCCGAAGAAAGTAATAGTTCTCAAAATAAGAAATGTAATGCAAAATTAGTTAGTGGAGACAAAGGAGATCTTACAAAAGACAGCTTCTGGTTTATTTACAGTTCCTAACTTAGAAGGAAAACATATTGACGGGTTGGCATCTTAGTGAAATACACTATTAAAGGTAAACGCTTAGTATACGAACAATTTTCGCCAAGTATTAAAAATATTAATATAGTATTGGTTATACTTTTTAGTGTAGCGAATGTACTCACTTTTAATATATTGATGGTTTTTAATTATTAGATTGATATATATATTTAGTACTAACCTAAAGGTCCTGAGCTGACCTTACATCGTGCTTAAAAAATACTAAATTAAATATGTATGTGTCATTCATAATTCATAAAGAATACAAAATGATTTGTCATTATACGAGAATATGCAGGGCTCATTAGAATACATAAAGAAATCACAAAACAAGGTGTGTGTGTGTGTGTGTGAATATCTGTGGTGTGGATGAAAGCCACTATATGACTAGTTTGTTTTACCTTTGTACTTGGGCGATCAATGTCTATCCAGAAGAAATGAAAATTTTCAGTCATATTTACATGAATTGATATATTTATAATTTAATTAATACCTAGTATATCTTCCTTTCGCTTCGTGGAGTTAGTTGATCCTTTGGGGCAT
>NW_013665802.1:228798-233802 GCF_000517525.1 Limulus polyphemus | reverse complement strand
ACGAAGCGAAAGGAAGATATACTAGGTATTAATTAAATTATAAATATATCAATTCATGTAAATATGACTGAAAATTTTCATTTCTTCTGAAAAATTAGGTGTCTATTTACTTGTGACCACTCAGTGTATATTCGACTTCTCTAATTACGGTGTAGTGAATATTCCAGATGTATATGTGGAACTTCAATGTTTATTTGTTAGGACTATTTATTTTTCTTAAAATTTTCATTTAATTAAAAAGGAAATGATATTATCCCATCAGTAAGTAACATAATTCTTACTTGAAAAGTTTTGTTAATGGACTTCATTAGTTTAGGAAATGTTAGACGACGTTTCGAGTTGCTAGATGACGAAAACCTGCGCTTACAGCTCGAAACGTCGTCCAAATCTTTTTACACCGGTGCACTCCATTAACAATGTCGTTCAAATATACTCTCTTCTGTCTAAACCTCCTCTCAAGCATAATGATTCTTGGCTTTTAGGTTGCATTATTGACTAAACAAAGAGACAAAGATGTTAAGTTAAAATTAGTACTAGCAGAGACCCGCAAAACATTTCCAGTCAAATTGGTGTCTTTATTGCAACCGTATTATTTCAATACGGGATTTCTAGAAAAAAATTCTAATCGCACACACCGAAATCTACAAGTCCACTTATCTTAGGCCTCCGTTAAATTTTTATTAAGTACAGCCTGTATTCGATAAAGAGATAAATTAACATTGTAATATGTATACGTTTTTTTGCTTTAGTTTAGTTGGGGCTAAACTTTACCGTACTTAATACTATCAGTAAATAAACTTATAATGTTATTCCTTTGTAAACACTTTGATAAGCTTTTAATATGTTGTGGTTGAATATTATTATTATAGATTATCAACAGAACAAATAAACTACCCGTATTTATAGTTGAGTGTTTTCATTTTGATCAAACTGGTAACTTAAGTATTATCGGACTTTATAAGTCTAATTTTTTTAAACTTTCGTCTTCATTCTTTTGACAATGTTTGTTTCCGGAAAAACCTTAGGCTTCATAGATGATTAAGAAGGAACTACAGGGGTAGGTTTGAATAATCTAAATTAATTTTTCCAAAAAAATCAGATATGTATTTTTCCTTTTGCAAATTTGACAATCCAACTGTAGATTGAGCCATTTTTGCCTTTAGCGAAATACTGTTTGTATAAAAAGTTATATTATTTTGGCAGTAGTTTGTTAAAGTTAACTTTAATTCCCATTCGAGCTTTCGTTTGAGTTAATAAAATTCAGTAGGTGGCATCTAAAATTAGCTCTATTTTCGAACAAATTATCCAAATCATTTTACGTTTTCCAGGAATAATGTTGGGTTTTATCGATTAACTTTAGCTTTATAGATAGAAAGCTTGGAGTCTTCGAGGAGAGATCATACGTATATATAGCCATTTTTCAACAATGATTAAAGATAGAATTACAAAATAAACATATAAAAATATATTTATTCCCCTCTTTCATTGGACAAGCTACCTTCGCCAAATATGTATAGTAGAGTCCACACACCATGATTTTTGGCAGCATAACATATGTAAAGTACGTAATAAACATATATATCTGTTTAATTTGATTGTACTGGCATGTCGATTAGCAAAACTTTAATGTTCAAAGTGAGTTTCCACTGTGCAATTTAGCGCGGTCTATCCAAAACCGCTAAATAATTCGTGTTTTTACCCAATGAGTTTACGTTTTGTTTTTTTGTAAAGTGTTACTATCTAGTAAAAACAAACAAACTAAATTCTAATGGCATCATAGTATTCTTTTAGCGTTATAAGTCCTCAGATTTACCGCTGAGCCACCGGGGAATTTGTAATATATGAAGGACTATTTCCCTAAATGAAAGACTATTTCCGTCCCTAAATTAGCAGTGTAAGACTAGAGGGAAGGCAGCTAGTCATTACCACCCACCGCCAACTCTTGGGCTACTCTTTTACCAACGAATAGTGGGATTGACTGTCACATTATAACGCCCCCACGGCTGAAAGGGAGAGCATGTTTGGTGGGACTGGGATTCGAACCCACAGACTGCGAGTCGAGCTCCTTAACCACCTGGCCATGCCGGGCCTTGTAATATATGAAGGACTATTTACAAAATGTTATTTCTTTGAAAGTGTTTTATAAAAATTCATTTTCTTTATTAAAATTTGATGTAGAATTTCCCTAAGATATATTTAAAATGGTCTGGGAGTTTTTGTAGCAAATCTTAAAAACAACAACATGAAATTATGAATGTAAATTTAAAAATATATATATATACAGAAATAAGATAACGTAGTGAAATAAAATTTATATGTGTGAATAAATCACAAAAAATGAAGCAATAAATTTAATACACGAGTAATTCCTGGAATAAATTGAAATTATTAAGACTACCATGAACCCATGTCTTAGAAGTTTTTTTATATTAACCCTGAAGTCACTAGGGGTCTATTACCCCATCGGTTAAAAACATTTTTATACAGCATTTAATATGCTAAATTGCACGTGTATTCTGGGTTTGTTAATTACTGGATTTCGCGTGTTTTAGTGGTAATATGTCGGATTTGGAATCTGGGGGACCGTGGTCCGCATCTGGGTGCTGCAAATAAAATGCGTTCAGCACTTAGGATGTAATAAGAGTGATGGTTCCCTATTACAACTTGATTAGAGTAGCCCAAGAGTTGTTGTTGGGTAATAGTGACTATCTACCTTCTCCATAGTCTAGTCTAGTTCAAAATTAGAGATGGCTAGCGCAGATTGTCTTTCGGTAGCTTTGCGTGAATTTCCGAAACATGCAAAAGTAATATATGAGTAAAAAAAATAATACTATCAATATTACAGTTAATGTAACTAATTACTACTGTGTTTTTCTTATATATTTCACGAGTGAGTTCATTCTTGTTTATGTTCAGTTATGTATACTGAGTGTTGTAACAGGCAAAAAACATAAAATTACTTAACATGATGCAATATGTGGGCTCAACTGACAGTATGTAACTTCCACGTGTTCGACACTGTTGCTAAAACTAAGATGGAATGGAATCATTCTCAGTACACTACAGTGCTAAGAAGACAAAGCGAAAATTGCATCATATTCTAGGAACTAGTGAAGGCATATTTCAAGCATGTGATATATATTCTTACATACATTAATATATTTATAAGGGTGTAACTAAAGATGCGCTGTACTACTGTATTACGACTTACAGACTAGTGCCTACGTAATAAGATGTAAATCTCTTTCGTGGCCACTAACTTATGATCTAGGTTACAGAAGTTACTAAATATAGTTTTAACTGGCACGTATGGTATACAGAAAATCGAAACAATATTTAAGACTTGAAATCAATTCAAAGCCAGGTGTGCGTGTGGAAGAATGAATTGTGGAACTTACTTTTATTTTCTACAGACTTATCTGTAGGTTTAATAATAATAAAAAAGTGTCATTTTTGGGATTATTGATAATGATGATAAATAGCACTGATTTGAGGTAGAATGTTGAGCTTTAGTAAGACTAATTTACTCTATGTAACCAACATAAAAAAATTACCAATTTTTCAAGCTTATCCCGACGTAAATGACTATTTGAACTGAAATAATAACAAGTAATTTGAAACAAAAATTGGGAATTTTGCAATTAAAAGTTTCTCAGAGTGGAAGAACAAGATTAAAAAAATAATAATCAAACAGCTATTAGCTCTCTAGAAAAAAGACGACTGTCTGTCTGTCTGTCGTGCCAAATAAACGCACGTACTATTTGTGTTAATGAATAAAATACTGTATGCTATGTACTTACACAATCGTGCCCAACGTCTTTCTTTCACGAACTCGATCAGGTTCAGAGAATTCAGAATTACTTTGCAATATACATACAATAGTCTAATCTTCTGTTATTCTGCCGATCTATCTTATCCATTTTTGTGGGAATTAGTTTCAAGTGAGATCACCACATTGATATAGATGTCATTATTCATTAGAGATTTAATGGAAGAGAAAGTACAAATATATTATATAAGAATGACAGTTTCTCAGATAGAGCAAATAAAATAAATTTGATAATATAAGTAAATAAATGGTGTCAGAAAGAGAGAAAAATACTCTACTAAAGATTTTTATTAGAGAGATAAGCTGGAGAAAGGAAAGTTATACTTGTTTTGATAAGACTATAACACCAAACACCTAGAAAGAATGAGAAACTTATTTACGACACTGTTACTATATCGGGGGACCAGAGTAGGAAGATGGTACTTATTTTGATAAGACTATGTCACCAAACAGTTAAAAAGAATGAGAAACTTATTTATGACACCGTTACCATATGGGAGAACCAGATTAGGAAAATGGTACTTATTTTGATAAGACTATATCACCAAACACCTAAAAAGAACGAGAAACTTACTTACGACACCGTTACCATATCGGGGAACCAGATTAGGAAAATGGTACTTATTTTGATAAGACTATATCAACAAACACCTAAAAAGAATGAGAAACTTACTTACGACACCGTTACCATATTGGGGAACCAGATTAGGAAAATGGTACTCATTTTGATAAGACTATATCACCAAACACCTAAAAAGAATGAGAAACTTACTTACGATACCGTTACCATATCGGGAAACCAGATTAGGAAAATGGTACTCATTTTGATAAGACTATATCACCAAACACCTAAAAAGAATGAGAAACTTACTTACGACACCGTTACCATATTGGGGAACCAGATTAGGAAAATGGTACTCATTTTGATAAGACTATATCACCAAACACCTGAAAAGAATGAGAAACTTACTTACGACACCGTTACCATATTGGGGAACCAGATTAGGAAAATGGTACTCATTTTGATAAGACTATATCACCAAACACCTGAAAAGAATGAGAAACTTACTTACGACACCGTTACCATATCGGGGAACCAGATTAGGAAAATGGTACTTATTTTGATAAGACTATATCACCAAACACCTGAAAAGAATGAGAAACTTACTTACGAC
>NW_013665802.1:215844-228788 GCF_000517525.1 Limulus polyphemus | reverse complement strand
TTGATTAAGACTATATCACCAAACAACCTAAAAGAATAGAGAAACTTACTTACGATACCGTTACCATATCGGGGAACCGAGATTAGGAAAATAGGTGATATTTTGATAAGACTATATCACCAAACACCAAAAAGAATGAGAAACTTACTTACGACACCGTTACCATATCGGGGAACCAGATTAGGAAAATGGTACTTATTTTGATAAGACTATATCACCAAACACCTGAAAAGAATGAGAAACTTACTTACGACACCGTTACCGTATCGGGGAACCAGATTAGGAAAATGGTGCTTATTTTGATAAGACTATGTCACCAAACACCTGAAAAGAATGAGAAACTTACTTACGACACCGTTACCATATCGGGGAACCAGATTAGGAAAGCGATACTTGTTTTGATAAGACTATGACATAGAACCTAGGAAACCATTACTATGTAAAGGGACCGGTATTACATATTGGAGGTATGTGTATGTTTTGTATGCAGTCATAAATGTGTTTTTATAAATGATAGATAATACTAAGCCTTGATCAAGTTTAAATTAAAGATTTCAATCTGGTAAGCATGTCAGTAATAGTAACATTTTTTTATGACACAATTATGTAAAGCTATCTATAATGTTTAATTTTCTTACATTACTTTCTTACTTCTCAAAAGCTTCGGGAAAACGAAGAGCTTGTAAGCTCTGGTTACTTGTTACAACAAGAACTACTTTCACGTACTTATTACAGCTGTATTTATACTCCTTATTTCAACTTATTCTTGCTTTTAAAAGTGTTCTTACAAATGTAGAGTCTATCTATGATCACCTTGTTATTTCTTATATTTAATTTCAAATTATGGCATTGATTACACATACTTCGTTTTTATTAACAGCATTTTAATTTTTGTTCTGAATGCATACCTTCAATTTTGTATCAGTTTTTTTTTCCATTTTCATCTATGACTTTTTTAGTGTACATGTTTATATTTTCACTTTTGTGTTGGCGATTTGGCAATTCTCTTGTCGACCTTCGAATGAAATTACTCGGGTTTATTTTCCAGTGTGTTTTTGGTGAACATAATAATTAAAATTACAAAACATTTTAACGCGACTACACAGTATTTTAGAACAAGAAATTTATAGCCTGTAGACTCAATCATTTCAGTGCTTGCTCAGGAGCCTATAGGATTACCAGGTGCAAACTAAATACTTCGGGTTGGTTTAATCACCTTTAGATTGAGCAGTGGCGTTGTGAGGGTGTCTGCCCCCCAAAAAAATCCAAACTCCACCCGCCCTTTACACTCTTACTTTATAACTTCTAACCTTATATGGCAACCCTACCTACCATGTTGTCATGATTATCTGGTCTTCGAAAGAGAATGAGCCTTAGTCTTATGGGAACAGCTGAATTCTGGGTAAACAGGTTGTTAACTTATCACCCGGGAGCAAATGCACCCTGCATCTTCTTCACTATGCCACAGCGAATGTGTATGTTTTTAAACATGTGTTACGTTGCTGAGATTGTAAAAACAGTCAGATGTAAATATGATTCGATGCAAACACTTCCAGGAGAGCTGAAGTGACAGTTTGAACAATAAAAGGTGGTGACGCAAAGCCACCTGTAGGGAAAAATTCTGTGCAGTTTGAAAGAACCTATAAATATATGTATTTTTAATGTGAATATAACGTAATCATTTAGATTCTCGAGTTGTTTAATATCTCGTCATCTTTGTAGTTTTTTGTAATTTTTTAAAACAAAAAACTTTTCGGGCAAAACTGAGGAATTTATGTGGTTTACTTCGAATATATAGGGTTATATAGTGAGCGAATGGTATGTTTTAACTGCACCTAGCTCAGTTTCTTTTATATGAATCATTTCTGTACTGTTACTTGCGTAAATGTCTTCGTTAGTGGTATATATACACGAGTGCTTGCTTTACTCGGGCCACACCACTCAGGAGTGCCACATGGAGTCCCGCTGCTTGGAAAATTGAACGCTTCAGGAAGAGAGAGGTGTCCCTGCTGACAGCCGTTAGGTGTCGCTCTACACCTGTTTTGACCTCAAGCAATGTGAATATAGAAAGACTTAGTGGGAGGTAATTTTAACTTTAGGTTTGGTATACATAAGTCAAGTTCAATCAATTCAATCTACTTTTGTGTTAGTATTTAGCAGAAAAAAGCCACATTATAATATACGGAATGACAGTATATCAACAGCGAAAAACTGTTGAAACACTGAACAATCAAGTTTGTTTTGTCAAAGTTTGAGTGAGATATTCAAACAAATAGTTTTGTTAAAATCTGTTGGTTTTTGTTTAAACTATATGCAATAAGCACACCACAGGGATCGAACTCAGAATTTGAACGTTTATAAGTCCTCAAGCTTATCACTGAACCACCAAGTGGAGGAATTTTGTAGCCAAAGTTAATGTATGAATTAAAATAAATGTTTTATTTATAAGGGTTACCGACAGTGGCTATTTTATATAAAACAAAGGACTGAGTTACATGCGCAATCGTAATTTTGTATCTGACTTCACTGCAACTTCATGTTGCGCAAAATATTACTCAAAAGGAAGTTATATTTCATAAATAAGTTATGAATTAATTTTTTGGTTAAATGGTATAATTTTTACTTTCTTCGGCGTTAGGATACATAGGATGAAGAAAGACTTAAATAATTTTCGCAATGTTTTTCAACAATTCAATTTCGTCAGTTTTTCTACTTTGAGGATCCATGACGTTTTGAAATGTATCACTCAGCCGAGATACAATTACGAGTCTCCTTACATTTAACCACGTAAACACCCAATGTCGAGCCCGGTTAGTACTTGGAAGGGTGACCACTGATGGCACTATTACTTTCTTGATCCCCAGGTGGCACAACGGTACGTCTGTGAACTTACAACGCAAGAAACTAAGTTTCGATACTCGTGGTGGGCAGAGCACAGATGACCCATTGTGTAGCTTTGTGCTTAACTACAAAAAAACTTGCATTTAAACGTCTCTGAATTACGCTGAAAATTCACCAAAAGCTTAAGCTACATTTATATAGTGTAGTTGGTATGTGATTACCGCTGAGCATCTTAACCGATCTGATTCAGTTGGGACCTGGCAAGAGCTGGTGGTTAGGGCGCTCGACTCACAATCTAGGGGTGGCAAGTTGGGTGTGTTATGATGCGACTTTTCTTTGGCAAAAATATCCGAAAAGTTGGTGGTGTTGAATAAATGCCTTCCTTTTAATCTATCACTTATAAATTACGGAACGTTTTGACATTTAAACCTGAAATTGCGCATTCTGATGGCCCGTTTTCGTATATAATCTATAAAAAATTAACTTAATAGACGATAAAGTCTTGCAAAAAATTACATTTTGATCACTGGCTTTTTTTTGTGGAGAAAACAGTCAGATTAAGATTTTATATCAAAAATGTCTTGTGCATGGCCAGGTGGTTAGGACACTTGACTCGCAATCTAAGGGTCGCGGATTCGAATCCCCGTCCCACCAAACATGCTCGCCCTCTCAGCCGTGGGGGGCGTTATAATGTAACGGTCAATCCCAATATTCATTGGTAAAAGAGTAGCCCAAGAATTGGCGGTGAATGGTGATGACTAGCTGCCTTCCCTCTAGTCTTTCACTGAGAAATTAGGGACGGCTGCCGCAGATAGTCCTCGTGTAGCTTTGCGCGAAGTTCAAAACAATCAAATTATTCCTAGCTCTCTTCTGCTTGAGTGTGAAAGTAACTAAATTGTAAAAAAGTTGATTCCAGTGACAAGTCGACTGTATTACGTGAATGTCAAGGTTTATGGTTAGAAAAACAAGACTTAGTCTAAAAATGGTTTACATAGATTAGTAATATGCTTATCAAAAGGTTTTGACCGTCAAATTATAAAAAATAACATGTTTAGCACAGAAATAAAAATAATAATACAGACATCCGCAAAATTTATTTCATCTCAGGTATTAGTAGCTTTATAAAAACGTTTGATATTCACTATAAAAGGTAGATCTGATTTACTGCGTCCTTAAGTCGTATTTATAAGTTTGATGTTTTACATGACCAATAGAAAACAGCTAAATGAGCTTTGCGCGTGCTCTTTCTTTTTATTTTAATCTTATAAAGACACAAATCAGGATGTAATGTCAACACAAAAATGCCATTAAGAACTTTTTTAAGAGTTTCGTGCAAAGAAAAACCTTGTCGTGGGAAAAAAAAGCAGTTCAGGGGATCATATTATTACAATATCCTGATGTGAGATGTTATATAACAGCAAGGAAAATTGTAGACAAAAAAGCATTAATATTTTAATACAATGTGCGATGTAACGACTTTTTGCCTTATATGTCAGTATTGTGTGTTTGTTGCTATGTGACAGCAGCTATTTCAATCTGTCGTGTTTATAATAGTTCCCAGCATCTCATAACCGGCTATCATACGACTTAAATATTAAAACCAGTTAAGTACATGTGTACGTCTAAACACAGGTTTCAGTCCTGTAGAGTGTAGACCAATAGTTATAACGAAAGAAAAACTGAGCTTATAATATTTCATAATAGTTATTTAAAGGTTGTTGTTTTTTTTGGCAGTAGACTATGTAGAGTTCTATTCGAAGGTAACGTACGATATTAAATAGTATTCGAATTTATTACAATGTATCAGTTAATGATGCTCAATTAATTAGTCATATATGGGATTACTTAAGCCTAATTGTTTTCCTCAAAACAGTGGCAAGCTGTCCATTAAAGGCAGTCAAGCAAGTATACGTACTACAACAACTTAGTAAACAAAACGAAAAATGTATATTGCTAAAGTAGCAGTTTGTGTCTCATGGCGGTTGATGTAGGTGCACGCGTGACTGGTCGAACACACTTGATTTGATTCAGTTTCACATAACAATCTTTGTGTCTTTTCGTGAAGAACTTTCAAGTATTAAAGTAGCGATGTTCGAACAAGCGAACTATTTTAAAACAAATATATACACACATATTCTTATCTTTGTGTTGACCATAACAGAAATGTTACTGTAATACGCAAGTCGGGTACTCAAACACTGACAGAATTGTATTTGTTTTTTCCTTCAATCAGTATTACTATATATATATATATACTTAGGGCTAATCGCACTTTACAAGAACTATGCTCCAGGTCTCGTGCTGTCCTTGGAACTTCTTCCACCATTGTTGGTCGTACTCTGTTGACTGTGATTATGCACTATTTATTACCTGACACCGCAATTTCCATTGTAACAGGCTTCTGCGCCGCGGGACAGACGGCAAGGTTAATAATTTAATCTTAAATCACACACCTTGACAAATTTTTCGCAGACCTTCTACTGCACGTCGACGTCATCTCCCAAGACCACCTGTAAGCAGATTAAAGAAACAAAAAATCCATTAGAGCTGAATTATGTACTTGGGAAAAGAGGACTGCTTATTCAGCCATCTTTCCTATGAAAACAGCCGTTGGTTTCGAGGCGTAGTTGGAAAACTGCGGGTTTTGGGCTTATAAGCCCTTGTAAACTTAATATCCTTTTTTTTTTTATAGATACCAAGAGATGTGTCCAACTTAGTCGTAATGACTCTTTGGCATCCTTGGGTTTTCTTTGTAACCACAGCCTTCAATTTGCAGATGAGGGTGTTGCTCTGGATTGGCTTGTGGTTTCAAAGTTCTTTGTTGTTCTGCAACAATGAAAGCTGTGTCCTTTGGTTATTTCATTTGGAATTTTTGCCATATGGTTATTTTTTCCGGTAAGGTTATTTATATTACTCCTGCCATACGTTCATCAATGGTACCATTGTAGTGACAAATGAACGGAAAATACATCGTGAACGAAACATACAGAGGCTTGCATCTCCAGCGATACTAAACACTGTATCTGTAAAAATTATAAAAGTACGTTTTATTATAGACAATATACATGACTTTATTATCTGTTTCATGTATTATCAAAATACAAATGTCTCCATAAAAAAATATGAAATGACAAGAAATTGTAAAACATAGCTAAGAAGAAAGAATACAATAGTTTGTTGTACAAAATTTTAAGATATTACGATTTTCATTTTTTAAATTTCTACATATCTATCAGAATACTGTTCACCCCTCTTCCCCCAATATTTGAAAGTAAAGAAAAAAAAATCAATAATTATATCAACAGGTATTCGCAATATTAGATTTCAATATTCCACACATATATTTTTACGATAAAATGAATAGTGTTAGAAAAAATTACTTTTTTCGTAAGTATTTAAACAAGTACATCACAAACACTTCCATTTTTTTGTTCGATTGTTATTAAGTATTTCAAAGAAACAAAGGTGATTTATTTTAATGTAGACTAACCATGTAAAAATTACAGCAGAATAGCATTATAGCCAGATTTATACTTGGCCTGTCATGACCAAGTGGTTAGCGCGTTTGGACTGTAAATCCGATGGTTCGTGTTTCGTGACCCGTAACTGTAAAATCGTGCTTCACATTTTGGGGTCATGGGTGCGCTGTAAGAATGACGGTCAAGTCCCATATTTGGTCGGACAAGAGTAACCTAAAAGTTGGTAGTGTTCGATTCTGCCTTCCCTCTAGTTTATTAGTTCAAAATTAGAGATAACCCTTTGTGAAGCTTTGCGAAAAAAATCTGAAACAAAAACTAAAGATTTATACTAATTGTAATTAATATCCTATCGTAAACTTAAATAAAAAGATAGATTAGGTTAGTCTCTCAGAAAGGTCTCCTCTGATTACACGGAGGTTAGTCTCTCAGAAAGGTCTCCTCTGATTACATGGAGGTTAGTCCCTCAGAAAGGTCTCCTCTGATTACATGGAGGTTAGTCTCTCAGAAAGGTCTCCTCTGATTACATGGAGGTTAGTCTCTCAGAAAGGTCTCCTCTGATTACACGGTAGATAAAAGGAATACAAATAATGCAAATTTGTATTCTTAGTTTAAAATTATTTATCTTTTGCATGTTGATCAAGTTAAGGTTTGGTTATTCTGCAGCTACTGTCATAACTTGAAAATATATAAAAATAATTGGCTATAGAAAAACACTGTCTTATCAATTATCGTTAAAAATGATATAGAACTAGTTGACATATTTCAGAACCTAAGAAACAATAATATACCTAAACATCTGCAAGTAAAACTCGTAGTTTGATTTTTTTAAAGAAAAATCCAATTCTTGTTTACACTGAAAGTTTGTTTGTTTTAAATTTCGCGCAAAGCTACACGAGGGCTATCTGCGCTAGCCGTCCCTAATTTCGCAGTGTAAGACTATAGGAAGGCAGTTAGTCATCACCACCCACCGCCAACTCTTGGGCTACACTTTTACCAATAAATAGTGGGATTGACCGTCACATTATAATGCTCCCACGGCTGAAAGGGCGAGCATGTTTGGTGGGACGCGGATTCGAACCAGCGATCTGCAGATTACGAGCTCCCTAACCACCTGGCCATGCCGTGCCCAACACTGAAAGAACTACTTCGCCTGTCATATGCCTAAGATTTAGGTGCTTTATAAATATATAACACTGCCCATCTATATTCATGATAAATAGACTGTTTTGGTCTGGTTGTTGTTGAGCGCTAAGCTACACAATGGGCTATCTGTAATGTGCCCACTACGAGTATCTAAGTCCGATTTTTTGCGTTATAAGCCTTCAGATTTACCGTTGAGCCGCTGTGTGCCATATTTATGATAAAAGTTTGATACTGCACATAATTTGATTCCATTCACCTTAAAGCACACAGTGAGCGAATTAAGTAATACGGTCATGTTATTTCAACAATAATTACATTTATTCAACAAAATAATTTGAATTATACCCTTCTGAGCAGTATGACACTTTTTAATATAAAAATATATTTAATAATTATGTAATTAGGGCTATCTAGTCTCTTGGGATTTCATTATAACACTTAGTTAGCAAAGAGTAATTCTGTTTTAATAAAAGTCCCCTGGTAGCTCAGCGACAACTCTAAGGACTTAGGATACTAAAAATCGGGTTTCGATACACGCGGTGAGCAGAGCACAGATAGCCCATTGTGTAGCTTTTTGCTTAACAACAACAACTAACTTCAAAAATGTTATATCGAATTTGCTATCTATGCTCTGCCCACCATTGGTATCGAAACCCGATTTCTAGCGTCGTAAGTCTTCAGGATTATCGCTGAGCTACTAATGGGGGGGGGGGCGAATCTCAAGGAGGATGATATCAAGTTTTATATAAGCTAGTATTAATTACTCGAAAAAATCATGAAGTAGGGGAGAGTGGGGGTAATCACGAACACGCTTTGTTTTTTGCTTGTAGCTCAAAAAATCATAGACGTTGTTAACTTCACGTGACAGTTAGTCTTTGTACGTGATAGAACCTTCGTATGATATATCTTAAAATATATGTGGAAAATATTCCAGTAGCAAGTTACGCCCCATGAAAATATATAGTAGTGTTCGAAATTCCTCCACTGTCCAGGGGCAATGTCGTACACTAAATATATGTGTTCGGGATTGCCCTATGTTGTAGGGGAATGCCGACCGTACAGGATTTGTTGCCCCATCTACCCGTTTTGTTCATACATAATCTACTTTACATAATAATTATGCTAGAAAGCTTCATTTTGAATAGAAAGAATAACAAGGTAGAAATAAAAGGCAAACTGTCTTAAATTTTGTGCATTTGAACTTTTGAAACCAAATACTACTGTTTTCAGCAGAGTGATTTGTAATTCAACACCTTAATAGATTCCATCTTTCCCTTCGTTTTATTATCTTGGAATCTAAAGGTTAGTTTATGGCTTATGGAAAGAAAGTAAAAGAAAGAAATTAAGAAGATTTTTTTTAACTTTTTGTGGTTTTTGGACTGTCTGAATGTCTGTCTCATCACAATTGTAGATTCTAGTTGGCGGTGTTATATGTTCTTCAAGAACTTTACCGACGTTCTTGAAAAATCTGTCGACTTCTGACCTTCTAAACCTGATTGCTCGCGACAAGCCATACAACTAGTTTTTTCCCGCTTTTCTTGATGCCTTGTCTAATGGATGTTGTATCTTATTACGATCTGCTAATTCAAATGCTAATGACCTCAGAGTATCATGTGTGATGCCAAAAACATGTCACTAATTGTAACAATGTAGTAATAGAGCTGTTTTCCCAATGTCTCGGGTAGAATTGTATGCCTATCCATGTGTTGATATCACATGGTCATATATGGCTGTTTTAGAAATCGTGAAGCGTTCTGATGCTTGCCCAAGAGACATATTTTTGCTCACGCTGTTTACCGTCATTTCGAGATCCGCAGGAACATAATTCAGTCGAGAAGTTTTCTTTGTGTAGTTTCGCACCATTCTGTAACGAAAAATCGTCTAATGATAAAACAGTGTACAAACTCCACATTTATATAAATATCTGGTAACCCTTGGCTACAAGATATCGACTTTCAATTCAGATCATTTTAATGAATTAATGTTACTTCATCCTTGCTGCTTGGTTAAAGTTAAGTTACTATATGTTGTTTATATTACTTTAAGTCAAAACACAACGACACATTATAGAAAATATTGATCAAAGTTCATGTAATTACCATGTGGGGTAATACCGAACGGTCTTTCGCCATTACCATTCATTGATACAAGTGGTTTTTCCCCAACTGTTGTTTCAAGGGATACACGTACTACTTTATAGTCCTAGCGAGCACTCTGTCTCGGTTGCACAATCATGCTTTCCTAATCATACGGCGACCTGACTCCATAATGACCTTAAAATATGCAACAAAGGAGTGATGTGTATTAATTTTATGAACTTGTTTTACCCTGTTAAATGTTTTTTCAGCTGAAAACGGGTGACGAATCTGGATTTCATGTGCAAATTTAGGTTGTTGTAAGTAGTGGAAGCGGAATATAGAGATTAAACAGCGGCACCTATTTCACATTACTAGATATCGTGGAGTTCGACATTACCTCGAGGTCGTGATTACTCTACTCTCCCCTAAGTGATAATACACGAAACATTATGTTTATGTGTTCTGTAAGTTATATTTTATTCTTTCTCTAATGTTACTTTCATCAACAGTATTGGTTAGAATGTTTAATGTATCTATTTTTTAATATTATATATTTCCATTATAATAATTATTTTGCATTGTGAACTTAGTTTGAATTTAGGCCTAACCTAAGTCTCCTAAAATGGATGAACCCTGTGAGATATTATTAGGATTACGGCCGAAAATATCACTCACAGGAAGGGTACCCAATTGATGAAACAGTGTGTTCTAATCATTATAAGAACGAACTCAATAATGTATGAACGATATAGTTAATTAGCTGCGTTCATTATTGTGTTAATTTTGATCTACATAGATAGCTTGCTATACATATATATTCATCATAACAACTAACGTTTTATTGTGAATATCGAAAGGCCGTTTTGCCAAATATTTTAATATTTTTTGTTGCAACCGTACCATAACTGTGTTATTATTCTAATACTTAACGATAACAATAAAACAAGAATTTCAAATATTATCATAGAAAGACACGTGGACATCTATTTCCTTTTGAATAGCAGCTTTATACTGCGTTCAGTTGTGCTTTTTTTTGTTTATAGACTTTTTGCTGTGTTTCTGCTCGTTTTGCTTGTAAAAGCCTTTGTGTAGATCACGTAGAGAACCCTCAGGTCAGTTGTAATGCATCACTGATGCTGAAACGTACACATGATATAACAAAAAGACAAACTCCTTTGCTAGTGAATTTCACGGCTCGTCAGAGAAACTTCTGTAGTTGTTCTAAGCAAGGTTTGGAAAACTTGTTTTCCTCTCCAATTAACCTCTCCGATTTCGTCTCACTAGTAAATATAAGCTTATGCAGTCGCCAGCAGCGACATGTACTTCATTTTGTTATACCCCTTTTTGTAAAATCGTGACCCTTAAAATGACCATTACATTGACCCGTTTTAACGTCCTAGCGTTACGCTGACGCTCTTGCTCGAATAAGCTTTTCTTTTCGAGGACGGTAACAGAAAAATATTACAAAAACAACAATTATCCAACCCAATAAAAAACAAAAAACACATGAAGACTTGAAAAGATTATATTTATTGCTTTAACAGTTGAGACTGAAGAAATATATTTAATGAATAAATTAGCTTATTGTTTTTTCCGTCTCATTTGTACCTTTAGAACTAATCTAAACTTCTTAAGCTGGTCGAACCTCTTGAATTACAGTCGAAAATAATGTTAACAGCAAAGGTTCCCAACAGATGATTCAACTATATTTAATTAATATTTCAGTAGAGTTGGATGCAGCCAAATAGTTAACGTGCCAGACTATCAGTAGAACCGGATGTAGTCAAGTAGTTAACGTGCCAGACTATCAGTAGAGTTGGATGTAGTTAACGTGCCAGACTATCAGTAGAGTTGGATGTAGTTAACGTGCCAGAATATCAGTAGAGTTGGATGCACCCAAGTAGTTAACGTGCCAGACTATCAGTAGAGTTGGATGTAGTTAACGTGCCAGACTATCAGTAGAGTTGGATGCACCCAAGTAGTTAACGTTCCAGACTATCAGTAGAGCCGAACGTAGCCAAGTAGTTAACGTGCCGGACTATCAGTATAGCCGAATGTAGCCAAATAGTTAACGTGCCAGACTATCAGTAGACCCGAATGTAGCCAAATAGTTAACGTGCCAGACTATCAGTAGACCCGAATGTAGTCAAATAGTTAACGTGCCGGACTATCAGTAGAGTTGGATGCACACAAGTAGTTAACGTTTCAAACTATCAGTATAGCCGGATGTAGCCAAATTGTTAACGTGCTAGACTATCAGTAGAGTCGGATGCAGTTAACGTGCTAGACTATCAGTATAGTCGGATGTGGCCAAATAGTTAACGTGCCAGACTATCGGTAGACCCGAATGTAGCCAAATAGTTAACGTGCCGGACTATCAGTATAGCCGGATGTAGCCAAATAATGAACGTGCTAGACTATCACTAGAGTCGGATGCAGTTAACGTGCCGGACTGTCAGTATAGATGGATGTAGCAAAGCAGTTAACGTGTCAAACTATCAGTAGAGCCGAATGTAGCCAAGAAGTTAGCGTGCTAGACTATCAGTAGAGTTGGATGCAGTTAACGTGCTAGACTATCAGTAGAGTTGGATGCAGCCAAATAGTTAACGTGCCGAACTGTGAATCTGAAGGTCCACGTTTCACTCCACATTGTCGTAAAATAGTGCTTCGCATTTTTGAGTGGTGGATACGTTATAAGAGTAGCCTAAGAACTGGCAGAAGACACTCTTGATTAGCTAGCTGTCTTTTCCATTATCTGTCAATTGAAACTCAGGGACGCAGATAGCCCTTGTGTAAGCCATGTGCAAATATTCGAAACAAACAAATCAGATGTAGTCAATTTGATATACCAGATTGTCTATATCAATGTTTCTTATTTTATTCGGAGTTACATCATATTATCATTTCAATAGTGGTTAGGGTTGTGTTTATAATCTCCATATAAACTGCGCTGACGCTAGTGTTTAGTGACTTTAGTGAGGTCCTAGGGCTATTTATAATTAAACGAAAAGTAAAGCTCAGTCACTAAAGTAGCATAGAAGATTAATTATGCAGACCGTTCGTGGTGAGTGGACAAAAGGCTCTGCGTTTTGTCCATACTTAGAGGCCGTGTGCGATAAGAGTGACTGTCAAATCCCAGAATTTGATCACACAAGGGTAGCTCAAGGGTTAGTGGTGGGTGGTATTGACTAACTGCCTTTACAGTCTATAAGTTCATAACTAGGAACGGCTATACGAAGCTTGTGTAGTTTCATGTTAAATGCCCCCCTCCACACACACACACACACACACATACAGCGACTCACGGGTAAATCTGTCGACTTATAACGCTAAAAACCAGTTTTCGATACTCGTGGTGGGCACAGCACAGATAGCCCATTGTGTAGCTTTGTGCTTATCACCA
>NW_013665802.1:208149-214946 GCF_000517525.1 Limulus polyphemus | reverse complement strand
TTAAGTCCCGCCCCCTCCACACACACACACACACACATACAGCGACTCACGGGTAAATCTGTCGACTTATAACGCTAAAAACCAGTTTTCGATACTCGTGGTGGGCACAGCACAGATAGCCCATTGTGTAGCTTTGTGCTTATCACCAAACAAACAAACCATGTAAAGTTAATGGAACTGTAGACTAACAAAAACTGTAGTAATTGTTTTGTTTGTTTGTTGAATTGTGCACGAAGTTCGAGGGCTACTTGCACTAGCCTTCCCTAATTTAGAAGTGATAGATTAGAGGGAAAACAGCTAGTCAACATCAGCCACTGCCAACTCTTGGGTTACAGTTTACCAGCAAATTATAATGACCCCATGACTGAAAGGACGAGCATGTTCGATAACGGGATTCGAACTCGCAACCTCTAGATAGCGAGTCGAGCGCCCTTAATCACCAGGCCATGTCAGGCTGCAATTTACTTATTTACATTATAATAGAATCAACTCCATCTTAAATACCATGTGAAATATTGGAATAAGTGAAAAATTCTATAATGGCTTGCGAAAGTGAATTTGCACTATGAAGGTCGATGTAGGTTCAGACAATGTATGATATTTTCCATCGGTACACTGAAGTTGACTAAGAGCGTGGCCACCTACAGAAAATTAGTTATACTGGCTAATTCAAACATTTCCTTATTTCTGCTGCGATTACATATATTCAGCTGTGTATAAAGTGATGAATTAATAAACATATATAAATATACATATACACTGAAGTTGACTAAGAGCGTGGCCACCTACAGAAAATTAGTTATACTGGCTAATTCAAACATTTCCTTATTTCTGCTGCGATTACATATATTCAGCTGTGTATAAAGTGATGAATTAATAAACATATATAAATATACATATGCACTGAAGTTCACATCCGAACGGACTTAAAAACGCAGTTGTTTATGTGGGGTACAATTGAGGTCGAACTTGCTTTTGACAGGAGGAACTTAAAACTAATTAATATTATAATTTTTTTCGTCATTGTATAAAAAAGAACAGATTTCGTGGATTGCAAACTTGAAGATTTCATGTATAACTAATACAAGAACAGAACACCACCACAGAAACTTGGTTAAATTTGTTTGTTTAGACCAATAAATTGTTAAGAGTCACGAAATAAAATGATTTTATCATTAACTGGCCTAGATTTTGGGAATTTAAATATTAGCTGAGTAGCAACTCATGGATGTAAGTTCCAGAAAGTTCTCAGTAGTAAATTTGCTGAACATACACTCGACATAAAGTGTGGCACTTTTCGATCAATTAGGTTAAGGAAGAAGTTTACCAGCATCGGTTGTTTCTGGGTGAAATATGCTGAAATGAGGCAGATCCAATCAATGAAAATCATTTCCTGTTTCCAATGGATAATTTCAGTCTTCTGATTTATAACCAATCTTTCGGTTAGTTCAATTATCAGATTTCTTTGAATGCAATATGTCTATGTAAAAAAGTTTAATTAGTCTGGTAGATCTAACTGAAAGGCCCCCCAGTGGCACAGCGGCATGTCTGCGGACTTACAACGCTAGAAACCGGGTTTTGATACCCGTTGTGGGCAGAACACAGATAGCCCATTGAGTAGCTTTGTGCTTAATTACAAACAAAAAATCTAACTGAAAGAAAATTGTAAATAATAATTATAATTTCCTCGAAAGCAGACTGAAGGCCGCCTGTTTTAACCACTCGCATAACTATACAGTAGTGTGTTGTCTGTCAATCAGTCAGTAGACAATAAAATGAAGTCACATGAGGGACGCTTAAAGTTGCAATTTGTACTATCGTGACGTTAGTAAAACGTGCGCAAGCCATGAATCATGAGAAGAATTATACACTATGTAGACTACAACACAGCCTGACATATGAACTTCAAAAGAAAGTACTAAAAAATATTTGATACTCTTAATTTTGGTTTTATTTACTCTTGAAACAGAACACTTTCGAGGAACCTGGGGAAGTACATCTAGTTTTAGGAATATTTTTTTTGCTCGAATATAAACTTCTAGTCTCTTAAAAACAAAATTAAAGCTCTAGTTGTGCAGTGAAATTAGCGCTTCTTTTAAAACTTGATTATAGTAATTAAAAAAAAAAGAATATGCAAGGTGGGCTTTTCTTCTACTTCATGACTCGGCAGCTTCCTTCAATATAGCGCCATCTGGAGCTTTCATCTGTAACTGAAGTTTATGTGGTCTGATAATTGAAGAAAAATCCCAACAAATTAGATGATGGAATATGTTATGACTGCCAATAATTTCAAATATAGCCACTCATATGTATTTGAAAAGGAAGTCTATTCGTCCACTGTTTTACTGCGTTTGCGAGAAGCGCTAATTTCACTGCACAACTAAATGATATTAGAAAATATGTATATTTTAAATAAACTATTTCTTAGTCATGGAACACCAAAATAAAATTACAGATAATTGGTGCCTCTTCTCGATAAACAATAAGTATTAAGAGCTGCCAAACATTTTATGGTATTGAAGACTGACTTTTTATGTTGTTCTTTTTTCAGCCTAACAGTTTATGGTTTTTCTAGTGTTTCAGTTTTCTAGTTTTTTCTTTTATTTTTAAGAGGAAGGTCTGTTTATTTGGTACTTTCCTATAACTTCTATCAAATTATTAAAACGTTATAAATATTTACATGTATCTATCTTCATTATAAAGTGAATCATACGAATACCCCAAAAAGTGTTAAACTCCGAATATTGACGTGATTCCATTGCAGGGTACGTATTGACAGAAACAAAATTATATCAAACTACGGCAAAAGCCAGTTCAGAGGATAACTCCAAAGATGTTGGTATAAAGCTGATAAATTTTATCCACTGCATAAGGGGACAAAGAAATGCATTTTCGTTTTTAATGTTACTATAAAAACGTCAAAGGAATACGTTTCACATTTTTAATCTCGACATTATATAAGGAGCATTATTATAATTATGTAATCGGTCCCTATGAAACGTAGCACGGGTTGGCTCTCTAGGAGTTCTAAATTTCGGAGCCAGCAAGCCGGATTCAAATCTGTGCGATACCATAAAATATTCTTCGTATATACAATAAAAAGTAGTACAACGCTAAAATAATTACACAATAAATAATTTATTGAAAACGGGGACCAACCCTAATAAGAAGTTGGTGTCATAAGAACACTGAAGCATATAGTCTTTTTAGGGTTGGCCCCTCTTTTTAATAAATCATTTATTGTGTAATTATTTTAGCGTTGTACTTCTGTTAATTGTGCATATATATATATATATATACATATTGCACATGTACCGTTTTAAATGATATATTCTCGTACTTTAAACTGTGATTGGATTATTATTCCTAAACATTAAGAGAAATTTTTCTTACTTGATATGTTTTAATGTTTTGAAATATAATCTATTTTGTATATCTGTCCAAACTTCTTTCACTTACGTATTAATGTATCGGTAACATTTGCTTTGATTTGAGTAAGCAAGTTACACCAATACATTTAAAGTTATGATGGAATTCCTTTTATATAAACTGTAATACAGTTGTAAAATAATCTCATAACTTGTTTTATTTACTAAAAAACACTTTATGAGATTTACATGTTAAAACATCATTTTCAACTTTATAATTAAGCTGGTGTTCTTCGGGAATATTTTGATAACTAGGTTTAATCATGTGTTCTACGAAGGAAATCTTATTTGCAGATTCAAATGTTTTGTCAAAATATTGAAACCAAATAGCTATTGCCGTTTAGTGTTGTTTTTAAAAAAATTCTCATGTGTTTAGTATCCAACTATTTTTATAACTACAGTGTTCATGATGGTTGTTCACGTTTAAGAGGCCACACAAGATGCCTTTCTTTAATCTTCTAGTTTAAACTTGACATTTGAAAGACGTTACGTTAAAAAAAAAGAGAGAGAGAATCAGAGAAGTTTTTTTGAAGAGGTTCCATCAGCTTGCCTTCGTCACCACAGGAATCTTCATTTAAGAAACGCTTGTTTGTGATCAAGAAGCACGTGGCACAATTGTGCACGCCACACGCCAGTACTTTGCCTTGTTCCAGTTGGTCGTTATGAGCTCGCGAGAATCAAGACCAATCACGATTTCGTTTAACCCGTCAGTAGATTGGCTGAAAGCCAATGGTACGCGCAACACGTGTTATACGATATCGCTCTGGGCTGTTTGGTTATTTTACATTGATGCAATGGATCAAAGTTTGTGCGCGGTAAGTCAGGCAAATTTCCTAAACGCGACGTTCCAGCTGTGTGAGACCTAACAACCGACTTGCACTTGCAGTCCAGGTCGCTTCTAATTAGTCGTCAGAAGATTATCACATCGCTTCTTTGTCATTGCAATAAGTTTTTTTATTACCTTCGTTAAGAAATATTAATATTTAAGGCGTGTGATAAACCTTTTTACGGTTATCTTCAAAAGTGAAGCTTAAAACAATCTTCCAAGTTCCAGGCTTTGTCAACAACTACAAGTTAGAAGTTTACAATAATGAACAACGAGGACCAAAATGTGGACAAACCAACGCAGGAAGGCAGCCGGGTAAGTGACTAAAGATTTCACGTGAAGTTCTGAATTCTGTAATAAACGTGAAATAATGATTTCTTCCTAACTTCAGTCTTCTAATTGATAATTTAATGTATGGCGTACAAAATAGTAAAATTTCATAGACAATAGAAAAATCATAATAATACTAATAGTACTAGTTGATAATTTCCCGTCTACTTATTGTGTGATTTTTCGAAAGCCTTTTCTTATTTATTATAATTATGTAAGAAGGAACGATTTTTTATGTAAATTTTTCTGGAATGAGTAATGTTGATGTATGAACATGTAAAATTGTAAGGAAATATAATAATAAATAGATATAATAAATTTAGATAATCATTAAAATTCAATCAATAAAATAGGTAAGACATGCTTGAAAATACTCGTGTTTTTTTTTGTAATTAAATTGTATACCTTTCCTAACTTTAAAATATATGCATCACACCAATATTCTTTCAACCAAAATTTTCAAAAGTTTTGGACAGTCAAGTAAAGAGATATAGTAATCGTTGCGCGAAATAAAATGTTTTGCATGGTTTAAATTCATCAAAGCATTTTACATGTACAAAAATAGCAAAATTAAAAGAAGGGGATCAATGTTATAAATATGTGATATTTAAAAAAAAAGCTAAGTTATATAAAAGGACAAACCATATAAAGATATACTGTAAAAGCTAAGTTAAACGAGAAAAATAATGGAGAAAACTTTATCCTCTTTTTATATTCACAGTACTGTTTGCTCCAGTTTCAATAGAAAAAGGAGGGCCAAGTTTTTCAGTTTATTCCTTGTTTAACTTAACTACTTTTACACTGTATCTTTAAATGGCTTCCCATTTTATATAACTTGGCTCTTTTTTTTAGATATCGCTAACCCCTTTATTATAACTTATCTGCTTTTTGTACATGTAAACTGTTTTGATCAGCTATCATTATGGTGACTATTTTAACGTTAATTAAACGTACTATCCCACACGAAGTTTGGCGCGAGCCTCAGTTGGCAGGGGAAGCTTAGATGCTATGCCATTTCCATATTTTAGACTTTACATGTATCTTTCAAGTTATCAGTCTTAACGTTTGTTTGTTTGTTTTGAATTTCGCGCAAAGCTACACGAGGGCTATCTGCGCTAGCCGTCCCTAATGTAGCAGTGTAAGACTAGTCATCACCACCCACCCTCAACTATTGGGCTACTCTTTTACCAAGGAATAGTGAGATTGACCGTCACATTATAACACCGCCACGGCTGAAAGTGCGAGCATGTTTGGTGGGGCGGGGATTCGAACCCGCGACCCTCAAATTGCGAGTCGTACGCCCTAACAACCTGGCCATGCCGGGCCTTAGTCTCAACGTAGTGGCTGTGGAGAGCAATTCACCATTAAAATGATCAAAAACATATTCATGAAAGAAATGTTGCTATATACGCTACAGTTGTCAACAATCCCTAGTACAGATTCAGTTTCGTGCCAGTCCTTCTCGTCTACAATATGTTTTACCTCCTCAGCAAGGAGAAGTAAAAAAACAAGAATTTTACCACTTTGTGACTGATTATTTATATTAATCTTAAGGAATGAATTAATGTGATCTAAGAGTTTTCAGAATTATAAGAATAGTGGCTCTCCAGCGTTTGAAACAGCTGTGGCAATACCCCAATATTGACCAAAAGTTTAAGTTAGGTCCTGAATATATCATAGCCACAGCAATGTTGCTCTATCCTGTTAACTTGGTTGAAGTTACTACCATGCCTGTAGATTAACTAAGTAAAATTTTATATAGTGTTATTTAGATTTTGTTGAGTTGGGCTTGGCTTTATAGTTAGAGTTCCCGAATTCTGAATCTGAGGGTTCATGGTTTGTGGCCAGTTGCTTAAAAAGCGCGCTCCGTACTTTGGGGCCTCGGGTGCGGTTGACTAGCTACCTTCTCTCTAAGTTATTAATTCAAATTAGAGAGAACTATTCGCAAATAATCCTCTGTGTAAGTTTGCGCAAAAATTAAACTTGGTATTTCTTTCTCACTCATACCTGTTGCTCAAGTTATCTGACGTTGAGGTTATAGCCTTATATTGAGGTAACCTGCGTGTAGAGTACATAAAGTTATGATTTAAGACATATTTCTCGGCATGAAAGCTTCATTGTTTTAATATTAACGTTGAGGTTATAGCCTTATATTGAGGTAACCTGCGTGTAGAGTACATAAAGTTATGATTTAAGACATATTTCTCGGCATG
>NW_013665802.1:200831-207770 GCF_000517525.1 Limulus polyphemus | reverse complement strand
TTCATTGTTTTAATATTAACGTTGAGGTTATAGCCTTATATTGAGGTAACCTGCGTGTAGAGTACATAAAGTTATGATTTAAGACATATTTCTCGGCATGAAAGATTCATTGTTTTAATATTAACGTTGAGGTTATAGCCTTATATTGAGGTAACCTGCGTGTAGAGTACATATTTCTCGGCATGAAAGCTTCATTGTTTTAATATTAACGTTCATGTGTAAATGTTAGTTTCAGCGTAAATCTGTACAATAAGATCTCTGCGCTGTGTCCATTATGGAAATCATGCCCTGAGTTTTAACATTATAAGCCATGAATCCACCGAAGAATATATATGCAAGTGATTAATTGAAAGTTTATTACGATTAGACCTTAAATAATGTAAAAATAAAATGAAGTGTGAATTTATTGACACAATTTGAAAATGTTACGTTTCAATATTATTGAAAAACTAATGTGATTAGAGTTACATATCTTACAAAATTACCGTGATAAAATCTAACTTCACACATAAATAAAAAACAAAGAACGTTTAACAGAAATGTATTTAAAATGTTCTTTGGTCTTTGGATAGTCTAAATTTATCGTACTTCTACAATTTGTGAGTCTGCGTAATATTAATATGTCTCCAATTGCTGAAAATGTAATTTTTGTGAAAAAGTATTAACCCTAGTCTATTTGACCTCGAATGACATTAATTGTTATAAGCTAATTTCATATTTTATAATAATAATGAGATTCTTTGTGAATTACACGTAAGTGGAAGCTTTTGAATGTTTTGTATAAATTTTTATATTTTCTCTGAAAAAGTAATTTGTGGTTTGTGTGACCTTGCCAAAGATGCACCAAGTAGTTAAGGGTTAAAGGCCAAAATGATCTAAGAGAGATAGTTGTTCTCTCTCTCTCTCTGTATATATATATATATGCTCAATTCGGCAAGAAACTTTAAACATTACCATGTTCCAATAGAATGTTAATAACGTGGTTGGTGAAGAGGCCTTCTGTAACTGGTTTATATTTTTCAAGTTCATTGTACTCAAACATTTTTCTTAGTTTTCTTCTGTTAAATTAACCGGCTTACAAATAGGACGAAGGCTGTGACGTTGTCAACTTTTTCAGATCAGAAAACGAATGTATGTTTTTATTTTACTATTACATTTTCGTCTCCCCTCGGTGGACAGAACGCAGAGGGCGTTATGTGGCTTTGCACTAAAACAAACAAATAAATGATTAATTCCAAAATACACTAACAGCAACATTTATGGTAGACAGGTTTTAGTTTTAATGATTACAATGTTTCGACCCATAGTATGGGATCATCATAAGGTAAAAGTCACATTAACACATCATTTAAATTGGAACCTGCCTACTGTAAAAGTTGCGGTTATTGTATTTGTGAATCAACGAATCCTAATTACATTAGTTGTGTTACCTTCTGAGTGAGAGAGTATCCTGGTTTTAGGAAAACAGTTAAGCATTCGAAACTTTGCCGTTGATACTTAATGTAGTTGTTGGGTTTTACATTATTATTAACGACCTGTGTATTGTCTTAACATTGTCCGTTCTGTGAGCTAACAAATTCAGCCGTTGGTAAAAGAGTAGCCCAAGAGTTGGCGGTGGGTGGTGATGACTAGCTGCCTTCCCTCTAGTCTTACACTGCTAAATTAGGGACGGCTAGCGCAGATAGCCCCTCGTGTAGCTTTGCGCGAAATTCAAAAACAAACAAACAAATTCAGCCATGTAGCCCCATAAACACAAAGCCTCTACTTAAAATAAAATTTTACATCATCATTAGAGGATGTAACTTTGCTCGTCACTGTTTCATATTCGCAATGTTTTTATTGTCGGCTTTAATGATGGTAAAATACTTGTACCGACTGTCATTCTGAGAGACAAACCTAAAGATAAAGTAGTTAAAAGGAGCACATAAAAAATAATTATAGCTTTACGTTTTCATTCTTATTAATTTATGCCAAAATATTATAATCAGATTTTAGAATACGTTTTCATAATTGGGAGTTCTATAGTAAATCTTTTAATGCATTTCAATACGTTCTTTGTGAGCAACCATAGACAAGCTTGAATATATTAAAACCTAACGCTACACATTTATGTGGCTCGTATTACTCACAAACGAGCGGCCTAAAGCGAGAGATCGATATTTGATATTCATGACATTCGCATGTCTCCAAAACGGCAAAAATTAGTGACTTTTGGAACGAAAACGTGTAATGAGCTGGAGGCCTTGATAGTCGAATTTCATCATTTTCAACACCCTACGGTTATGCCTATTGGGCCATAAAAAATCTCCAGCATGGATGTTAGTCAGTGTGCACTTCAGTCAATGCGATATTCGTACTTGCATTGAAAAACAACAAGCGACATTGCATGTACATATTCATGTGAACAGTACAAATTAAAGAAATTAGCTTATTTGTTCGAGCGTAAAACCACACATCAGAATATGTAAGCTGTGACTGCCACGGGGTGACAATAGCAGGAAAAAAATTTTATAACTCTCTCCAGTTTCATATAGAGGGGTGAAAATAGCAGGAAAAAACTTTATAACTCTCTCCAGTTTCATATAGAGGGATGAAAATAGCAGGAAAAAAACTTTATAGCTCTCTAGTTTCATATAGAGGGATGACAATAGCAGGAAAAAACTTTATAACTCTCTAGTTTCATATAGAGGGATGAAAATAGCAGAAAAACTTTATAACTCTTTCTAGTTTAATATAGAGGGGTGACAATAGCAGAAAAAAACCTTATAACTCTCTCCAGTTTCATATAGAGGGGTGACAATAGCAGGAAAAACTTTATAACTCCCTCCAGTTTCATATAGAGGGGTGAAAATAGCAGGAAAAAACCTTATAACTCTCTCCAGTTTCATATAGAGGGGTGACAATAGCAGGAAAAAACCTTTATAACTCTCTCTAGTTTTATATAGAGGGGAGACAATAGCAGGAAAAACTTTATAACTCTCTCCAGTTTCATATAGAGGGGCGACAATAGCAGGAAAAAACCTTTATAACTCTCTCTAGTTTAATATAGAGGAGTGACACTAGCAGGAAAAACTTTATAACTCTCTAGTTTCATATAGAGGGGTGACAATAGCATGAAAAATTTTTATAACTCTCTCCAATTTTATATAGAGGGGTGAGAATAGCAGGAAAAAACCTTATAACTCTCTCCAGTTTCATATAGAGGGGTGACAATAGCAGGAAAAAACCTTTATAACTCTCTCTAGTTTCATATAGAGGGGTGACAATAGCATGAAAAAATTTTATAACTCTCTCCAATTTCATATAGAAACTAGCGTATAAACCGCCAAGAATGACGGGGCAAGTACTACTACCCCCCTCACACACCCTATTCCATAGTATACCCTGACGTCGCATTTCATAGCTTAGTGTTCCTCAACATTTTCGGTACAACGGCACACTAAATATAGCTTAAATATTAAGACACGCCAAAAGATATAGCAATAGAAACATTTATTTAGGATTTAATATTATACATGTATGATTCATATAATTAGTGGGATATTTGGGCCTACTTCGCTGCACGTAGACGCTCAATTCGAAGCTCGATAGTGCTTATGGCTACTCGAAGAGATTTGAAATTTTTTCCATATTCTATACATTTCAAATCTAAATTTTCACCGTGCAACGCCGGGTAACTCAGCTAGTTTTATTATATATGGCGCAATAATCACTAATTGTCGATTTAGTCAATAAATACTACACCAAATACAAAATAAATAGCACCATTAAATTGCTTGTAAAAAACTGGTTATTATGAAGTTATTTTAAAATTTGCAAGTTCATCCGTTTGGTTTCCTAAAGTGAACAAATAAACAAACTTCCTCTTTTATATATACAGATGTATAGACAACAAAACTGGAAAAATATTTGTTGATTTCTTAATTACTATGAGAAATTCCCAATCAATGAATATTTAGATGGTTTATTATTCAGTCCATTTTCGAAGTTGTTATCTAAGCGTCTCAGCCAGTTTTTGTTAGGAGCTAGCACCTAGAAACTACCTAACTGATTTATTGCTCAATATACACTGGAACTGTTTCCCAGCAAATACTCCGATGATATATTTCTATAAGCTCTTCTTTAAGTTCTTACCAGCAACAACTACACTCAAACTGTATGCTTTCAGCCGTTGTTGGGACTGTTTTCTCATTGGCTATTCAAAACTGTGTGTGGAAACTGGTTTTCATAATATACTCGGAATGTTTGCTTTGATTTATTTAAAAGTATCTGTGTGTAATGTTAGTGATTTCGAGTTTTATTCCTACATACAAAGTACTTTTCTAACTTGTTTACACCATTTTTTCGTCATACAAAGCATTTGAAACTGACTTGGTTTGTACTGTTTTGAACAGTTTCGAAAATGTATATCTTAGTTCTGAACAAATGCACTGAGCGATTATAAAGCCAACCACAGGTTAAGAATGTTTATTAAAAGTAACTATACGTGAAAATACGAATTTTGGCAGAACATTTAAAGAGTAGAGCTGGTCGATTAGTAGAATTTGCTTACCGATTAATTATCTCGCTCATTAATTAATTACATTAAATAATTGGAAACACTAATTGTGATTAGTTAATTCTTTTCATGAGCTGTAACACTAATAAATTGAGCTGAATAGCCTTTAATTAATCAAAAATAATAATGAAAATACTTCGATCACTTGGCTAAATAATCGAACATAGTAACAGTCAGAAACACTAATTTCGATTAGTTGATTATCTTCGTAATTTAATAGATTTAATCGTAATTCGATTGTTTTACATGATACTAATCTCTGTAATCGAAGCTCATAGGTAATCGAGTATTGCCAAGCTCTAGTCGGCTAACATTCTCCTCCACCTCATGACATCTCTGGTTTGATAAAGGTCATATGTCTGAGTAAAAAATAAAATTGGGCAAAATAATTGCTCAAAAAATGTAACTAAGGACGCGACGTCAGCCATGAGTTGATGTTGGTTATATCGAATACCATAAAGAGTTTATTGTGACCTAGTTTAGATGATGTTGGTTATATCGAATACCATGGAGAGTTTATTGTGACCTAGTTTAGATGATGTTGGTTATATCGAATACCATGGAGAGTTTATTGTGACCTAGTTTAGAAAGAGATGTGGTATACATATCTGTTTGTGTAGTCTAAAATTGTAATATCAAGCCAAACGCGCTTGCTGCAAACTTGCAGGAATGTTAACAAGGTTTTACTTAATTTTTACCCCGTTAGCCATCTTCGTAACGTGTATACGTAAGTACATTTTGATGTATCTCTATCTTCTGTTTCTTTGTTGCCTCTCAATGGCTCAGCGGTAAATCTGCAGACTTACATGGCTAAAAACCGGGTTTCGATACTCCTGGTGAGCACAGCACACATAGCTCATTGTGTAGATTTGTGCTTAACAAAAAAAAAGTTTCTTTGCTGCAGGAAAAGAAATGAGAATTTCTAAAACGTTAAGTTTAGTAGAAATGTTTTAATACATTAATAATCTAACTTTTGTCACGTATTTCTTAAAATATTACACTATTTTCACTCTGATATCATCTAACTGTCCATTTTATCGAGATCCCCAGCTGATCTAAGATTCGACTATCTTTCGCCGCGATAACAGCATGGCATGGTTGGAGAATTCTGACCACTAGCATACCTTCTACAAAATTGTTCAGTCGTCTTTTCCCTTAATCAACCACGGTTAGTTGGAAGTTACAGTTTTTGCTATTGCTGATGGGCTCTAGTGAAAGATGTTTTTGAAGAGCCGGCCAAATAAACTGTTTCTGATAAAGATGCACCTGCTAAATGAGTGTTAACTATCATGTTCCTTTGAATGTTGAATGTATCCTTGCTCTTACCAATTATCTACCAGATTAACTATGACAGGCCTATAGGTTTGCATTTAATTGACTATAGTATATTATAATAAGTTTATTTTGAATACAAAATTAAGTGGGATGTTCTAAAAGTGTGTTGGAGAAGTGGTGGAAAGAGTTCAGTTGGGCAGTGTTCAATTTAAGCCAATTGAACCGTGTTCGATCCTTGTTTGACGAGTCAAATAATTAAAAAATACGACTTGAAACTCCATTAACACTTATGAGCCCCCTAATAAGCTAAAGGGTTTGCGAATAACACAAACATAATAGTTTTTACCCCTTCCTATCTAGGCAACACTGTTGATTCAGTCTTTGTTTACATAGCTCAAAACTTGAATTTGCTAAAATAAAAGCGAAAAGTTTTTGTAATGATTTGTTTTATAGCTTTAGCTGGTGTTGGTCAAATTACGACAAACTGCTAAGTGTTTCGACCAAAACCCAGAAATCCATGGCCAACTATAATATCATTCTCATTTTCGGTTTAGGAATATGAATTGGAGAAAAAAAATGCGACAAATTACAGACTGTTTGGAAGCGAATACAGCGTGTCAACATTATATATATTTGAATTTCGCACAAAGCTATATGAGGGCAGACGTACGTTACTCTTTCTTCAATATGAAGTGATACAGCATTATGTGATCTGAGGAAGAAAAACTTTAACTTAGACACAATCATGCAGTCAAACTTGGGTTCTATGGCATGACATTTGAAAACAATGTACTCTCTAACGTTACAGGTATCAAAACCATTGATGGAGAAAAGGCGCCGAGCTAGAATAAACCAGAGTTTGGCTGAATTGAAAGGACTATTACTGAAGGCCATCAAACTAGAGGTGAGTTCTTTGTTTCTGTCAACATATTTTTATGTCTCCGCAGCGACATACCGTTTTTCTATTGTTCTTCTTCTTTCTTCTTCCAAACACTTTTCAATCAACCGCCATTCCTTCATTTCTTGGCGGATTGACTTGAAACTTGGTATGTCATATCTTGGTCCAATACGTCGAGATAACTTTTACATTATTTTTAATTAATCCT
>NW_013665802.1:195796-199862 GCF_000517525.1 Limulus polyphemus | reverse complement strand
AACTTTTACATTATTTTTAATTAATCCTTTTAAAGGATTTTATGGAGTAAAAGGACAAACAACCCCAAAATGTATATTTTGGTTCTCCTGTCCGGTCATACTTACAACCCCCCCCCCCCAGTGGCACAGCGGTCTGCGGACTTACAACGTGGTGGGAAGAGCACAGATAGCCCATTGTGTAGCTTTGTGCTTAATTTCAAACAAACAAACATACTTACAGCAATCAAAATGAAAATTGACAGAAATATGGATTATCTCGCGCCCAACACAACAACGTAAAAAAATTGAATTTGCTCACTTTGAGTCTTTTGAGGGGGGGTCAGAGCTCATAAAAAAAGCACAATTTTGAGGTTTTGGGGCAATTACTCGGCCGTATTTTGACCAATTTAAATGGGATTTGGCACAGGTTCTACACGTTGACAAACAAATTTTTTTACAATTATTCTGACGTATTTTGGCCCATTTACATTGAATTTGGTACAAAGATACTTTTCTACAGGCAACACACATTGACAAATAAGCATGTTGGACTTGTCCATTTTTAGTAACTATAGTGGGATCTAGATGCCACAAAGAGCATAATTTTCACAGGATTTGGTACAAAGTTGATTTTTTCAGGTCCTAAACAGAGATATAGACAATTTTGAAATTTTTGTCTTTTGCTCAATTTTTTAACGAAAAAAGCAAGTTTGTGGTTTCGTGAACTATTCATATGTATGTCAACCAGCTTACATGGGATTTGGTAAAAAGATACCCCCTTGCAGGTCCCAAACAGTGATATAGACAGCTTTAGATATTTCTGTGTTATTCACATTTTTTCTGGTGTCAATATTTGCCATGTTGAGATTGCGTGGCGGAGACATGTTGCATTCGCCTGCAAATGTTGACCTCTTTAATTAACTATAAATTAATCCTCTACTGAGAAAGTCATGTAAAATGTTTTCTCTCCTGTAACGTGTAATTATGATTTCAAATAATGAAACACTTTTAATATGTTCAAGAAGAAAATACTACGTTAAGTTAATGAATTTAACGTTTTTAGATGAATCCAGTTTTGGTTCTGAAATATCCTTCCCTATCATGACACATTTTCTTAAAAGTTATATGTTAAAATCCTTTGTAAATGTAAAATGGATGGTATTGAAGTAGAAAAATATTAATGGACTTGTGATTTCAATCTTATTTAGTTAAATTACTAATAAATATTATTGTAGGTAATATTTTATTTCGTAAATATTTATATCACGGTGTTAACTTTATAAAATTCGTACACATTTTGTATTATTTTTGTGCACATTCTCCTGAATTTTAGTTGGAACACTTTAACCGTATTTAAACTGTTTGTAATGTTTTTATACACGATATTAAGGTTTATTTTTTTTATTTATGCGTTTTATCTCCTTTAAAAACGATTTCATCATAGAATCCTAGACATTCCAAGCTCGAGAAAGCTGACATTTTGGAAATGGCTGTACGCCATCTACAGGGTCTTCATCGGCAACAAAGAGCAGGTATTTAAAAAGTATATAATAAGCAATGTTTATTAACTAAAGATAATTGATTAATATGTTTCATTTACGCAGAACAAGAAGAAAGCATAAATATGATATTTTAAAATTGCGAAAAGTATTTACATAGAAAAACTATGAAAACGTTAATGACATTTGTAGTACTTGTACACGTCAAACTAGTTATGATTGTGTGTGTGTTGTGCTTATTTGCTACAACACGTACCATTTATCGTTTCTGGTATAGCAACACTGGTCAACGATTCGCAGCATAAGAACAAGTTCCTGGTCGGATTTGAGGAATGCCTCCGCGAGGTGGAGCTGTACTTGAAGAAACAAGATGACATCGAAGAAAACACCCTACAACAGCTTATGCAGCATCTGGTAAAAAGAGTCCAAGATCTTAAAGATACGGAAAATGGGGACTTACACTCTTTATCGCCCCGACTTCAGTTGCATAGTTCCACAATCCAACACTGTAATTCATCTTGTTGCGACGTTATGGAATCGTGCTGCCACTCTAAGAAGATTCCAGATTCATCGGTGTCCTCCAGCTGTCGTAACTCTAATAAGTCAGGTTGTTGTACTGTAGGAATTACTCAATTTTGCTTAGTTCCAAAACGTCTAGCAAACGGAGATTTGGCTTTAGTGTTGCCCCAAAACCTAGCTAGGGGTGCCAATGATTTAGAACAGAAACCATCTACTGCTAGTGCCTTCAAACTTCTTTCTATGAATTTAGATTCGTCTTCTTTTCCTCAGGAAATATCCTCTACTAATTCTTTTTTAGCTAAACCTGATTCTTCTCTGTATTGCAGTGCTGAAAAGTATACCAATTCAGAATCACTGAGCCCCATACCCAGCGAAACCTCTGACTTCAGCTCAGATGAGTCAGTTGGAATATCACAGGAACCACAAACATTTCGTTTGACTCATCCAACGACTTGCAATTTTGTCGGTTTTCCGGATAATCGGTCTCCGATGTTAGATAACGTATGGCGACCATGGTGAAGATAAGTAGTGGCTTCGTTTTCCAGGGAAGATATAATTTCTAAGGCAGAAACAGACAACATATTATTGACACATTACGCTAAATAAAAAAGTAACAAGTAACGCGTGCATATGTAATAAATAACTTAATAACTGTTGCAAGGCTTTTCAAGAACGAAAATATATCTTCTTGAATCTCGGAAATCAGAAATGACGTCATAAAATTTGTTTATCTTCTGAAAGAAAAAAAAAATGTTTAAAAAATAATCCTCCGGGATAGTTATATATAATATATACACATATATGATCTTCTTACATGATCTAACATTCTCAGTAGGATATATCGAGTTTTATGTCATTTATAACTATAGTATCTGTAGTAAAATAAGGCTTTGTGTTTGAACGCTTTGGAACACATTTTCTTCCAGTGTGATAAAGCCGTGATCCATCATAACTTTCATATAGAATCCAGAGAAATAGATATTATTTCCTGCTTAGGAGTTACTCAAGCAGAAAAAAAATATGATTTGATGTCTCAAGGGAGCGGCTAAAATTGGTTTGGTGAGATTGTTTAATGATTTTTGAAGTAAAGTAATAGTTTTGTAGAACTTACCATTTAATACATATTAACTTACACACTTATAGAAAATGATAAGTAACGTGAATAATAAATAGTACACTCTTGTTTCATTATTTTTCTGGAAAACAATCTTGATGTTAAACGTGGGGGACTTTTGAATACTGGAAATGTAAATTAAACACAATACTTTTAAGATTTAGGTGGCACAGAAGAAGTTCGTTTCAAATGTTTTGTAGTATCAAATTGTATTGTCGTATATGAGCAAATATTGATATTATCGAATGTAATTCCGTTATTGATTAGGTTTTAAAGTTGGGAAGAAACCTATATTATACAACTGAAAAATTATGTATAGATATATATATAGTTAACTTGGTATAGGCGGTGGCCACTATGCATTCCCGATTTCAATTTACCTCTTTCTCTTCCCCTAGTAGCTTAGCAGTAAATCTGAAGGCTTATAACACTAAAAACCTGGTTTCAACATTCGTAGTTGGCACAGCACAAGTAGGCCATTGTGTAGCTTTGCGCTTTACAACAAACAAACAAAAAACTCCATTATAATGGTTATTGAAACCAACAGTCTTTTATTGTGGATTATAGGATACTGATTGTTACAATAGTTTACGTTTGTTTGTAATTAAGTACAAAGCTACACAATGGGCTGTCTGTGCTCTGCCAACAACGGGTATCGAAATCCGGTTTCAAGCGTTGTAAGTCCACAGACATACTACTGAAGGGCTGGTTTATGTAATGCGAAGATGAATGCAAATCAATAAATGGATTAAAAATCTGATGGTATAACCAGAAAACCATATAATACCATTTTGGATAATTAACATTGTGAAAAGCATTTATTTCGATGTGTTTTTAAAATGCATGTGTACATATATACTGCATTAGATAAACTGAATATTCGATGACGAGGAACCCACTTTGAGACTAATAATGCTTGGAGACGGCTTGAATGGGTAATGAAGAAAACTTTAAT
>NW_013665802.1:182497-194892 GCF_000517525.1 Limulus polyphemus | reverse complement strand
AAAACTTTAATATAAGTTTAACGTAACAGCAAATGTACAACGTTTCGATAAAACCTTGTCGAAACTGAATATATTTATAAGTGTGTAAATTCATAACTTTTATATTTGAATTTCAATAATAAAATGTTTTTAATGAAACTTAAAAATGTGTGATGTCATTTTAAACTTTTTGAAAAGTTGCAATCATATGAAATGATCTAGATTAAAGCATTTTAACTTGTGTGAGCAATAGCTCATAAAGCTGTTAAAAATGATTTTACATATAATCCAGAAATTACAAAAGCATCGAAAAATAAGATAAATTATTTAGTTATTAAATCCGAGAAACCTACCACTGTAAGCTTCTTATGTAACAAAAATAGAAAATCATACTTTTTTGAAGTGTTATTTATGTTCATTCGTTTTCAAGTTCATAAAAAGAAGATAAGCAACAAATAACTGATTAAGTAGTTACTAAAAAAACATGGCTAATCTATAATAAACATGAAACTCAGACAATAGTTCAGCTAATAAACATGACACTTCGAAAGATGGTTAAGCTATAATAAACATGACACTTCGAAAGATGGTTAAGCTATAATAAACATGAAACTCAAACAATTAGGTCAGCTAATAAACATGACACTTCGAAAGATGGCTAAGCTATAATAAACATGGTTGTTTGTTTGTTTTGAATTTCGCGCAAAGCTACACGAGGGCTATCTGCTCTAGCCATCCCTAATTTAGCAGTGTAAGACTAGAGGGAAGGCAGCTGGTCATCACCACTCACCGCCAACTCTAGGGCTATTCTTTTACTAACGAATAGTGGGATTGACCGTCACATTATAATGCCCCCACAGCTGAAAGTGAGAGCATGTTTGGTGTGACGGGGATTCGAACCCGCAGATTGCGAGTCGAGCGCCCTAACCACCTGGCCATGCCGGGTCTAATAAACATGGAATTCAAACAATAGTTTAGCTAATAAACTTGATACTTTGCAAGATGTTTCAGGTGATAAAAGCGAAACTGCGAAAGATGGTATAGCTAATAGACAAGATGGCTTAGCTAGTAAACAAGAAACACTGGAAGATGGTTTAGATGATAGTTGTGAGATCCTTAGTGTTTTTTCTTCACCAAATAAATATATATTACTTACTACGTTTTCACTGCTCCCTCCAGGTGTTTTGAGGCTCTGTAAAGCGTGATCTGTTGAATTTCAAATAAATGTTACGTTGCTTGTTTGTTTGTTATTAAGCACAAAGCTACACAATGGGCTATCTGTGCTCTGCCCACCACGGGTATCGAAACCCGGATTCTAGCGTTGTAAGTCCGCAAACATACCGCTGTGCCACTGGGGGCATTACGTTGCATTCGTGGTTATTGTCCTACATAAAGATAACGAACGTTTACTTGCGTTTTGCATAAAACTGTGGCTTTCCTAGGACTCGAGATAACGCTGTATTACACGTTGCTCAAGGCGCGTGTTGAGGCGAAATCAACACGCTCCCGGCAATATTCATGATTATCAACAGAGTCGCCTATAGAATAAAACGACTACTTAGTTTTCTATCAGCACTCGCTTTTTGTCTGAACAAAACAAAAACTTAATTTAAAGACAAAGATCCTACTTCAAATATCAGATGTACATGTATTTATATATATATATATATATACTGTTCAGACTTTCCGAGAATTTGTAACCTAACTTCCGTTATGCTATACTAAACGCGAGGCTATATTTCGTTCTCCTTACAGGAGAATATGGGTGAAGAATGGGGGGTGCACCTCCGACAATAAGGACTATCTCCCTGTTCCTCCAATTCATACCCAATCCTCCCGATTTCCGGTTCATTTGGTTTATCTGTTTGCCGAAATCCATATATCAATTGGATTCGATTTATTTTCTGCATGCCGTAATGCTTAATTTTCATGTTAGTGCTTGGAGAGGAATTTTAAAAATGTACGAAAATGGATAAATATTTTATAATACGATTGATGTGAGTAGAGTGAAATTGGTAGTTTATATATCACTGATGGTGATGAGCATTGCAAACCACTGGGGAAAAAGAAATGACGAGGCGGTAGAAATACATAGACCAGTATTCTTTCACACATCGCCACTGATTTTCTAGTATTGTTACTGTTTAACCATATATCAGTGGTTCAGGTTTCGATACACATGGTGAGGACAGCACAGATAGCCTTGTACGTTATGTTATCTTTCATTCCATACAGTTCGTATTATGGAGGTAAGATACCTCTCCTTGCATAAAATTGTACACTTTTTGAACTGCAAATGTAGCTTAAAAAATGACGACGAAAGAAGTGGAATACATACAATCACAAGTAGACTTACATGTACACAACAGTAGATCTTTGCATTATTTCATGATTATTAACTTTTATTATTTACTTAAAACATGTATATGTTGAATGCGAATTTGTAGGAAGCTGTCTTTTGCCATAAAACACTTCCCTACGGAAAGGGGGGGGGGCAAAAGATGTTATATAATATAATTGTTGGTGAATCAAATAATCACAGTTTGTACTTAACCCTAAATTCCCACATGGACAAGTAGGATCATTATATTGACTTGTTTCCTTCAGAATATAAAATCACGTGAAAAATCAATAAGATAAACATAACAGTGTAAAATACTATTGCGCCCAAACCCGGTTCCTGAAAGTGAAAGATAGGTCAACAAGCGCATATTAAATAGATAAAAACTCCAAATGATATTCAATCTAAAGACCTTAATTCATTATATACAAATAAGCATTTGAATTATGATTAAAATACGTAAAATAAAAAGTGTCGAGGAGTTTTATATAGGTGAATATAACCACTATAAAATATATTTTATCATTTTGCCGTTTACAAACATAACCTATCTGTGTGTGTGTGTGTGAGTAAAAGGTATTAATACAATGAAAAAATTAAGTTCCGATTTATAGACCTAAGTTTACAATAAAACAACATCTAGAGTGTAGCCTGGGTGCACTAACGTTTCATTATCTAGAGTGTAGCCTGGGTGCATTAACGTTTCATTATCTAGAGTGTAGCCTGGGTGCATTAACGTTTCATTATCGACTACTTAATTTATTCATTTTGGACTACTCGCGCAAAACTATGCAAGGGCTATTTACGCTAGCCCCCCATAATGTTGAACTAATGTTGGAGGGAAGGCAACTAATTAAACGCACCTACCGCCATCTTGTTAGGCTGCTCTAATCGGACAGTAAGAATTTTCAATCATTCTTATAATGCACTCACGGCTCCAAAGTGTGGAATGCAATTTCACAGTAATGGGACGCAAATCGTGGATCCTTGGATTTACAGTCTGGCACGCCAACTCATATTCCCGAAGAATAAGAATTGTTTACCCCTCGGATTGTTCTTACTAAGTCTGAACAATTTGTCATCTCTCTACTCGAATTAAAACTACAGGTTAAGTAGCAAAATCCATTCTAGAAAGTGTCCCTTGAAGACTTGAACTTAGAGCTTAAAGTACTTTCTTGTAATGTGATATTGTCAACGTTAAAATCTACTCATCTATAACGTGAACTCAAAACTCTGGTATATTTCTAGGCTTTAGTCGTTGTTAGAAGTTAATCACTTCAAACAAAACCTTAAGTATGTCGTACACTTTTAGTTGCTGCTAGGTTTAGACAGTCGTTGTATTTTTGTGGCCTTGTTGGTCAGATTGGTAACCTCTTCTGGTCACGAGTCCGACATTCATTTGTGAATACAGAGTTGCTGGATTTTCTCTGATTATTGTTGGTTTCGTTTTGTAAGCGTCACGTCTAGTGTGGTTGGTTTTAGTTGAGTTTGAGTTTTTCACACTAGCCGTGTAGTCAGTTTCAAGGAGTCCGAGAGAAATCTCCAACAGAACCTGTTACTAAGTCGTTTGTGTGAATATTATGAATTTGAGCTGTGATATGTTCACTCTCTTCACCAGTTCTTTAACCATATGTCCAAACTTGTAGTTCTATTCACCTGACGGTTAAGTCTGTCAATTCTCCTGTTATTGAGAAAGTAGTTTACCCAAGAGAAGTTGAAATTGGATCAACAAGTAACAATATCACGAAACATTTTCGAGGATATTATCACATTAATGATCAACTAACAAATGATGTCTGATTAATACGCATCACTTCAGTTTTTGTAGGCTTTGAAGCCTGAATAAGAATCAAAAACCATTAAGGCGAATGACATTTTACTTATGTTTCAGTCCTGATTTGAATATGTCAATCACAAAGTCATGGGATCAAGACAGAATCCAGCCACACTCGCTCATGTGCATGAACCTGTTACCAGCTAATAACTATACGTTATTAATGCAAATCAAAAAAAGAAGACCGATTTAATATTCAGAAGCTACAAGCTAATATGTAATTTTAGTCACGATCAACTATATTGATGGAGAACTAATAATTTTTTGTGCAGTTATAACTTTTTTCTCTATCTTTCGGTTACATTTATGTGATTTGTTTTGTGGTATAAAAATGACGTCTCGTTTTGGGGAGAGAGTAATATGACGAAAAATCTAGCTTTATCGTCATATATACATATATAAAGGCAAGTCAACGAGTTCCTGGAGAGCACAATATTATTGTTTCTAATCGTGTAGGATAAAATTAAACAAACTATGATACAAGCTACAAAACGAAAAATATTGGTTACCAAAATAATCAAATGAACATTTATACGTTAATGCTGTATGAATATTTTTACTCCATGAACATTTTATATGTTATTGTGTATCGAGTTATACCTTGTAAGCTTGGCCCGGCATGGCCAGGTGGTTAAGGCACTCGACTCACAATCTGAGGGTCGCGGATTCGAATCCCTGTCACACCGAACATGCTCGCCTTTTCAGCCGTGGGGGCGTTATAATGTGACGGTCAATCCCACTATTCGTTGGTAAAAGAGTAGCCCAAGAGTTGGTGGTGGGTGGTGATGACTAGTCTTACACTGCTAAATTGCAGATAGCCCTAGTGTAGCTTTGCGCGAAATTCAAAACAAACAAACAAACCTTGTAAGCTTTCATACGAGAACTTCGCGGTTAGTTCTTATTGAGGAAGGAGGTTAGAGAGTGTGTGAGAAGAGAACATGCCTTTAGTGCACAATTTAGTTACACTATTACAGGAAGCAGAATTTTCGCGTTAAAGAAAAAAAATACGAAAACAAACCAAGTTTCAATGCCGCTAAAATATTCACAGCTCTTTAATTCATTTACATATCCAATTACTAGTTACATCAAAAGTTTTTTTTACAGTTTATGACATAAAATTTATAAACTATCATTTTGATGCAGCAACACGAAAAACAACAACTTAACTAGGTAGAAGTAAACATATACTATTCACAAGATTAAACAATAATCAAATATATCAATTTTAAGGCAAAAGAAGTCCAGAAAAACATAGCTTTTAATAATAATTTTTGTGACAGGCTACACAATAACTTAAACTTTTTTTATGAATTAATTTTCATTGCTCATCGTTAAACAGAAATGAAAGAGAATTGAATAATTTGCCCTTAACGCTTCTGTCCGTATAGGATTATTAAGTTTCGAAATACAATATAATATAATATAAACAATATAAAGGGTTGCGTATCCAAACGGAACTCTGGAAACATAGTTTGAATGGACCAAAAGTAATGGGACTGCAGAACGTGTATAGAAGAAATGCATTTACTGACACCACTCTTTATCCAAATAAAACACTGTTAACATAAATAGAAATGAAAATGGAAGAGGTTAACTCGAAGAGATCTACGTCATCGTGGGAATTGCTGCTTCTGTCCCAATAATATTTGACAAACAAAACACGTACATTAACTTATGACGTATCAGAGTACACTTTTGCACATTCTTGTATCTTTATAACATGTACGCTGATTTTCAGTAATTGTCGAAGTAAAGTGAGAGAAATCTAAAACTGAAACCATGTGAAAAAGATAGTTTGGTTTCGAAGAAAGATTATAAAGAATGTAAATGCTTCCACTGTGTGTATTTTTCCTGTTTGTAAACCCTCCCTCGTGGAGGGGGAACGTACGTAGTAACGGTATATATAAACATGTAAATATAATACAGAAATAATACACAGGATTAAGTCTAATAATAATAAACAAAAACCATTAGAACAAACCCTCAAAACAGATAAATAAACAGTGTATTAAATTACACACACACACGCAAACAAAAAGACATCCCACACAGAAAACTCTTACTTGGACCAAGGATATAACCTGAGAACCACGCTCCACTAACTTATGAACTGTAGAATACAAACAAGAGGGAATCCTCAACAGCCGCGGCACTTGAAATTCTTTTAGCCAAGATTAGAGTAAATTAATATAAGAGATCTTTTTCTTCCTTTTTGATTAGCTATATTTTTGTGCACCAGCAATACCAAGCGTGGGGCGCGAGTCCACCCGATTCGATTTTATTACTCATCAGGATTCTATCAGCCTACCCTTAAATTGAAATTCTTGTAGGCAGGATTAGAGTAAATTAATCTACGAGACCTTTGGCGTGGTCAAATACATCAATCAAAAGGGTTTGACCTCCCGAGTCCAAAACTTTAGTCATATCTCAAATCGGTTAAGAGATGACGGAGCTACTTGCTAAAAGTTTGTTCTTGAAAAATTCAGAGCCATTCTATGAGCCGTTATGCCGCGGCTAAAAAGAAAAAATCCTCCAAATTACTTTTGTGAGAAAACCTACAAAAAATAAATCTTTTTCACCTACTATCTCAACAGCGTTAATCTTATGCCTCAATTTGTGAATCAAAATACCTTTATACGGAGACTTTTTTCATCATTAATCCTATCTATGATCTTAAACAAACTGGATATGACGACTATTTCACAATCTCCGAGGGCATGTTCAACTATACTAGATTTGGTGGGTGATCTGAAATTCGAGTATTCTTTTATGCGTATCATTAGTTTCCTTTTCATAGAGCCAATATAAACTTGCAGACAGAGAGGACAAGTAAACTTGTAAACTACTAGGGACGACTGTAATGCAGAAATGTAATCTTTAAATTAAAAACAAACAAACTGAGTGACAATTAGGTTTGAAAACTGATCTTAATTGTACTTATGGGTATACCCTACTAATGACCCGTCTAAGTTGATTCTTAATAACTAAGGAACATTTACCCATGAAACGTAAACCAATAAAACAGAGTATTTAGACACTTCAATTGGAATAATATTAGACAAGGTTCTGTCTATTTGAATATTCACGAAGTATTTTGTCAATCATATTCTTACACAATAAATCTTTGATGTTAACAAATTCTTTATGTACACCTTCGTACGTGTTATAGATATTTTAAACGTACGATAAATCACTATTTTAATTAAGTTTCATTTAAACATATTCGGAATAAAACTTTCAAATATAAAATATAAACCTGTAAATATTTTTTCATAATATATTTCACATTGGAACTCTCCATCTTTGTTACAAATAGAGTATCCAAAAAGAGAAGTTTATAATCTTGTTGATGTTCTACAGTAAACCTTATACTGTTATGTCTACTGTTTAAGTACTGTAAAAATTGGAGAGCCTCATCAGAATTCCTATAAACAATGAATGTGTCATCTGCATATCCGTGGTTGTAGAAAGGTTTGAACTGTTGAAAGCAGTTTTCCGGTCAATGTTGTGATGACACAGAAAGAAGTTGACTAAGAATGGCGCACGTCTTGGACCCATAGCGACTCCATCGATATGATAATAAAGCTGACCATTCAACAATGTGTAAATACCCCTTAGTTATTAAAAATCAACTAAGACAAGTCATTCGTAAGGTACAATTAAGAGGTGTTTTCAAACCTAATTTTCACCAACAGTTTTCTTTTTTTTTAAAATTTAAGGATTATATTCCTATGTTACAGTCGTCCCTAGTAGTTTACAAAGTAAACTTGTCTTCTCTGTCTGCAAGGGTTTATTGGCTTCACGAAAAGAAAACTAATAACATGCATAAAAAACACTTGAATTTCATATCATCCACCAAATCTAGTATAGTTGAACATGTCCTAGGAGACTGTGACGTAGTCGTCATATCCGATTTGTTTAAGATCCCACTAAGGGCTAATGATGAAAGGAGCTTCCGTATAAGATTCTTCTGATTCACAAATTGAGGCTGAGATCAACGTCGTTAACTCATCAGCTAAATTATACTGTTTACTTATCTATTTTGAGGGTTTGTTCTGATGTTTTTTTTTAAATATTTATTATTTATTTTTTGAAGTGACTCTGTGTATTAGTTCTGTATTATATGTGCATGTTTATCAGTACCGTTACTATGTTAATTCAAAAAAAAAAGCCAAATTAATTTGAAGGCTACAAAATGTATAGTTTCTACGCATGTTTTGTATTTTGTCCAATCAACAAGTTTTTCGTGTACTTATTTAAGGTCATAATGAATGCTCTTTCATAAAGTTGTATATGTTTTTAACTTTCAACTTTACACCTCAAAGTTAGTCCAGTATTTCTCTGATGAGAACTTTGACTAGCGGATTGAAACTGCGTTTCCAAATAAGCAGATGAGGTTCATTACAACTGTTCAAAAGCTTTCTGTATATTAATTTGACTGTTCAATCAATATCGTTATTGATTATAGTTAATTAAGGAAGTCTGAGGTTTCTGATTTCAAAAATTTTGGTGCTTTACAAAATCATATGGTTAGTAACATCACAATAAAATAAAGCAGTTGTAGTATTTTTAGGTGAATTGATTTTCATACAAGTATAGGATAGAGCCATTAATACCAGAAGGGTCGAACAGTAAATTTGCGGAGTTATCTGAAAACTCTACCGAGTTTTTAAACTTGCTTCAGAAATAGAAATTGGACGAGTTTTACAAACCGTGAAAACATTTTTTATTACTAACAACAAAAACTGTGTGCGTACCTGTGTAGATAAGTGGGCGACTGCCTCTATTGGATCAGTGACTAGATTCTTCCCTCGAGTTGAATCTCTGCAGAACCAGTCATGATGAAAGCAAAGTAGGAAAGATCTTGGAATCTAGGTTTCATGCTCGCACGAAACCTTCAATTTCACTGTGTTGTTGTTGTCGTCACCAAGTGTTTTATCGCTCTCTTGCGTTCTCGGTCTTAAGCATTATAATATCTTCCCCTCAGACAAACCTTCAATTTCACTGTGTTGTTGTTGTCGTCACCAAGTGTTTTATCGCTCTCTTGCGTTCTCGGTCTTAAGCATTATAATATCTTCCCCTCAGACAACAAAAGGATGTGGATCTTTCGCCAGTACAGGAAGTGACACTTGATCCGAATGAAAATGAGAAGAGAGAGACAGTCACGTTTGAGCAGAGAAACTCCAATGGTTCGGCATCGGGTGTTTTTATGCCAAAATTTGCATGGAGGCAAACTAAATGGACATTTCAAAATTTTTTATATCACTGAAGGATGATGAAAAAGTGCATGATATATTTGAATTTCATAGTGACAAAAATTATAATAAGCCGAAGAGGTATATTTCAATTTTATTTTACAACACTGATTAGTTTTACTTATGACGGTTTATTTATTGTTTTTAGTTGAATGAGAAAGTCGATCATTTCCTCGGTTGTGTCCTTTCTCCGTGGTATCTCCTTGTAAACACGTTATTCGACAGTGATTGTTGGGCCAAGGTAATTAATTGTTCTAAAAAGACTTCTAAGATTAAAATTGCTTTTGGAATAAACCTTTGTCCAATGTGTTTAACAACTCGCGCTAAAACGAAAATACCATTCACATGCAGATATATGTAGGTCACATATTTCGTTGATCAATTTATTAATTTACGTTGAAAATTACGCGTGTGCACAGGCCAGTACTAGCCTAAAGAATAACAATTTTTTCCCGGTTATTCTGAACTATTGTGCTGGCACCTGCTGACTCTTTTCTCTGAACTCTTAACATTTACAGAGGTGTTTTTATTACATGATAGAGACATTTGAACAATGTACATACATGCATTTATTTACTTTTCGACGCACTGTATATTAATGTGCACGAGTTGCCCCTGTTGTAGAGCTCTGAATTTCGGAGCTGGCGAGCAGAAGTTGAATCCGTGCGATATCACAAAATATTCCCCGCTCTTTAAGAAGTGGGTGCGTTATAAGAGTGACAGTCTATCTCCTAGCGTGAATGGTATGGGTGCTGGTTACCAGGGATGGCGACAGATAGCCTAAGTGGTTACGCCATAAATTCAAATAATTTTACTTTATTCAAGATAGCCTAACTTAAATGCTACTGAGTCGCATCTGTAACATTCCTAAGAGGGCCTGGCATGACCAGGTAGTTAGGGCGCTCGACTCGCAATCTGCGGGTTCAAATCTTCGTTCCACCAAACATGCTCGCCCTTTCAGCCGTGGGGGCGTTATATAGTGACGGTTAATGCCACTATTCGTTGGTACATTTGGCGATGGGTGGTGGTGATGACTACTGCCTTCCCTCTAGTCTTTTACTGCTAGATTAGGGACGGTTAGCGCAGATAGCCCTCGTGTAGCTTTGCGTGAAATTCATAATGTTCATTGTACTACACATAAGTTATCTATAAAACTGACCTCGTGATCTTTGTGTTATAAAAGAAAGAGCTATTATTTAGCATTCAAAACAAAAAAAATCTACATTTACTAAAATCGGTTTTCCAATGAGAATAAATGAACTACTTCTTGTGGGGTAATGAGTTACCGGAAGTTCCTAATGGGTTTGAACTTGTATACAAACGCATTGTTCTAGATATATAAATGGGAGTGGTCAGGATTTTAAAGGTTATCAAAGCATATTCAAATAAAGATACTATTTGAAGGCACCACTTTTACAGCTGTTTCTTGAATATTACTGAAAGCAAAATATTTTGTTTTTAATCGAAACAAGTTTCTGTATATAGTATGCAAATATTTATTTAAGTTTTGTTTTGTTTGTTTGAAGTAAAGCACAAAGCTACATAATGGGCTATCTGTGCTCTGTCCACCATGGGTATCGAAATCCGGTTTCTAGCGTTGTAAATCCGCAGACATGCCGCTGTGCCACTCACTGGAGGGCGGTTTAGTTTTGAATTTCACGCAAAGCTATCTGCGCTAACGGTCCCTAATTTAGCGGTGTTAGACTAGAGGGATGGCAGCTAGTCAACACCACCCACCGTCAACTTGGCTACTCTTTTATCAACGAATAGTGGGATTGATCGTCACTTTATAACTCCCCCACAGCTAAATTAGTTTCGGCTAGAGCAGGTAGCCATCGTGTCGGTGGTGTCGCTTTGCGCGAAATTTAAAACAAACAAAAAGGTTTTTTATTTCGTTATGATAAAGGATTTTATTTACATTGTATTAATAATTTTAAGACTGAATACTGACAGACAATAAGTAGAGGTTTATCTCTTTTGGAGCTGGCCAGTAGGGGTCGAATCCGTGCGATATCAAGAAATGTTCCTCAATAGTTTAAGGACGATGGCCTCAGACCACCTGATGACATAATATGATTTCAAAATCGTCGCTGTTGATCTATATTCTTATAATTTAACTCATCTTTAGAAAAAGTTGAATTTGTTCGCGTTTATCGAAAATTCTGATCCTTTGTGTTTTCGCTAGTAAACACTTAAAAATTAAACAGAAAAAAAAATAATACAAGGCGAACTTAGCTTCTTTTCTTGCCCGTCGTCATAGAATAAATTTGATTAACTTAATTTCAACTTCATATTGGTAACTTATTTAATCATCCTCACAAGAAACGTGAAGGGGAGAAGAAAGTTCAGTTTTCAATAATGTTGCAGGGATATTTTTTCACATGTTTGTTTTACAACTATATTTTAAGGATCCTACAGGTTAGATAGTGATCCTTAAAAACCCTAACCGAGAACACAACAAACCAACACTCTTCGAGTTATTTGAGAATCCAAAATTTTAACATGTATCACCAACATAATTTCACCTTAACTTTTAATAACCGTCCTTGATAAAAATCAGCTTAATATTTTCCCAACGAACACGAGCATTTTAACTGAGAAACGTAGAGTGATAACCATGTTAGCTCTTACTTGGAATAGCTAGAACTGTATACAATACACGGGTGACGGGCACGTTATCTTTTACTTGGAATAGCTAGAACTGTATACAATACACGGGTGGTGACCACGTTAACTCTTACTTGGAATAGCTAGAACTGTATAAAATACATGAGTGATGGCTACGTTAACTCTTACTTGGAATAGCTAGAACTGTATACAATACACGGGTGATGACCACGTTAACTGTTGTTTGGAATAGCTGTATAAACTGTATAAAATACATGAGTGATGGCTACGTTAACTCTTACTTGGAATAGCTAGAACTGTATACAATACACGGGTGACGGCCACGTTATCTTTTACTTGGAATAGCTAGAACTGTATA
>NW_013665802.1:179322-181497 GCF_000517525.1 Limulus polyphemus | reverse complement strand
TAAAATACAAGGGTGATGACCACGTTAACTCTTACTTGGAATAGCTAGAACTGTATAAAATACACGGGTGACGGCCACGTTAACTTTTACTTGGAATAGCTAGAACTGTATAAAATACAAGGGTGATGACCACGTTAACTCTTACTTGGAATAGCTAGAACTTTATGAAGTAGAGAACTGTAATCTACCTTTTCAAATACAATAAACCAAAACAACAATTAGTAAACAAAAAACAACAAAAAAACGCTATGAATTAGTTCTGCAAGTTATTATTACCTGTTTTAGGTAGAAATCAAAATATAGGGTCATTAAACTCGGCCTTCATTTTCTTTTTGTAAACTATATGGATGCAAAATTGAAAACCTCTGCACTTTGTAACGTGGTGACTATATAACGAGATTATAAAATATGTTAATTCTATACATACACATAAACATATACATACTTAAATGTCATAAAATGGTGCTTATTTTGTTTGGTAACCATTTAATGTCAAAACCACCATCATGACGTATGGTAGTAACAGTTTCTAGCAATAATATTCCTCATGAGACAAGTTAGATTAATTGATTTAAAGGTAAATTAAAAACTGTTGTTATGGTAGTGTTTCTTATAGTTACATTACGTGGTGAAATATGTAACAGTTAATGCATTTTAAATCAGGTAAAAACTGTTATGTGTTTTTATATGGCAAACTAGTAAACGTTGATATATGTACAAAGAATTATATAATGAATATGTATATACAGTATTCACAATTAACATTGTAATACGACCAAGCGCGGTAGAATGATAGCATTACTTTGGTGAAATTCGTTGTCCAACATTTTTTTAACATGCCTGTAGACTGTATATACAATTTTTTAGAAAGAAACACATATGTATTTTTAGCAGGAATAATATTTATGTTTTCTCTAACAAAAACCGACTCACTGAGTGGTTATGAATGATGATAGCTGATACTGGTAAGAAAGCTGGGTGGGTGAGCCCTCGAAGTTGGAATGCGTTGCATAGATCCCCTGTTTACTATAAATATCAGTCACTGAGGTTGTTTCTTATGTGTTAGAGATAGCAACATGGACATTTCGTAAATGTTTAACACCTTACGGTTGCTAAACTTTACGAACATCTGTCTTACGTGATAAAGTTCGAGTTTAGTTGGGCCCCTTTAGCTGCACGCAATATGGCAAAATGTATCCCGTACTGTTATTTAATACAAAATGGCTGCCCTCCAGTGGCACAGCGGTATGTCTGCGGACTTACAACGCTAGAATCCGGGTTTCGATACCCGTGGTGGGCAGAGTTCAGATAGCCCATTGTGTAGCTTTGTGCTTAATTACAAAAACATCAAACAAAATGGCTATTTGTTCGGCAAACACAATGCGCATGTGAAAAATGATCTTAAGCTCACAAATAAGGAGGGGATGACAAGAACATGGCTGAAAATGTTACATTTTGCGTGGTGGATACACATTAATGGTGTGATGAATTAGATAAAGTTCATCAGTAAAAGTAACAAATATAATGTGAATTCCACAAACGAGATTTTCGGAAAATCGAATGTGCAAGACAAATGGACATTAAAAGGGCTTGTGTGTGTTTTTGTTATAGCAAAGCCACATCGGGATATCTGCTGTGTTCACCGAAGGATATCGAACCCCTGATTTTAGTGTTATAAATCTAAAGATTTACCGCTGTCCCACCAGGGAAATAGGCATTAAAAGAGAAATCAGAGATGCACCGATGTATATTTTATGTCTGTTTCAAAACTACAAGAATATTCTTATATCACAAGACAAAGTAAGAATGTTTAGGGTTAGTGGGTACGGTAAGATAGGAGTTATGCGATGGCAAATTATTCACGTGAAAGAAAAACTTGTTTATTTGTATGTATTAGTAAATTTGTTATTACTCAAGCAACATATACAAGTACAAGAACTCTGTAGTTATTGAAAACAAACATTAATTATGATATAGAAATTGGGCTTGACCAAAAATACAGTTAGAAAAATATCGCCTATATCACTCTAGGCTTAGGATGCGAGTGCAAGTGGCGATTGTATTGGTCCACGCTTTTATTGTTCATCGGTGTTATACGCTACATAACTGCTTCAAGTAAAGATAAGTAACAGATATAAATAACACAGACCTGCGAATTTAAACTTCATAAAAGTT
>NW_013665802.1:165957-178411 GCF_000517525.1 Limulus polyphemus | reverse complement strand
CAACAATATTGTTGCAATAAACCAGTGAACCTTCTTGCGAAAAGTATGGTATAAACTCTTTCTCTCGACTTCTGTAAAATGATGTCTCTGGAAAAAAAAGTTCTTAGCCAGAAGTCTGGACCTCAAAATATCTGAAGAATCCTTTGGAAGGCCCAAATCTCTCACCAATTCATGTTCTCCTTGTGTGAAAAGTTGTGGTTCACCAGACGTTTCAGGTTGAAAACAATCTTTATCACAATTTCTACTGACATCAGATTCAGAATCAGATGAAACTGTATCAAGAGTCTCCGGTGGAATACATACAAGTACACCAGGTCCATGAGCATCAGGTCTTATAGCAGATTGAAGGTTCGGATAAGAAATTTCCTTTCTATTTCGACTGTTGTAGCCTTGCACGTTACATGATTAAAAATAGCAGCCATCTCCCTGGTTTCTAGGCTCACTCCAGACCACTGGAATTCCAAAGTCAAATACTTTTACTTACCTTTATTCCATTGTCTCAACTCTTCGACACAAACGGTACAAACTTTGTGCAGAGCCCATGATTTGTCTTGGTCCCCACGTTTTATTCCAAACTACGCGTAATACGCTTTTTTGGACGAATTCTGTAATCTTTTGCCTTTGTTTCTTTACAAAAAAAAAATTACCACAAATATAACAGAACATGTTTGGGTCACTTACACAACTTTTTGTTGCCATAGCGGCGAATAAGTAATATTGAAAAGAAAAAATTATGTCAAAGTGCACGCATAAACAAATACTATCCAGAAAAAACACGTCACGCGGCCTGTTTCTCGTGGGTTCTAGAACGATCAATAAGACCCTCACGTCGCGATTGGTCTAGAGAAATCTATAGCCAGTGATTGTCAACATTTTATGCATACCAAAATGTGACTCGATTTCATTGAAAATGATTCACTTATGTAAAAGTACATATGACGTTTTGTGAAAAATCTGTACGTGATGAAGAAAAATGGATATCATTTTCGGATTCAGCGTACAGGAATTACTGTAAAACATGTAAAAATTTCAAGACAGTCAAACCATCGCAGGCTTGTATAATTTATGAAAATAAACTGCATATGTAAAAATGGAACTTTCTGCTGAATAATATATAAAAAAATATTCATTTTTATCATATTGTTCAATGAACCAATAATCGACTATTGACTATTCATCGAGCCAGCGGAACAAATATATATGCCATGGCCTATTAATATCAAGAAATTTAAGAAAACGGTAGTCTGTAATTTAAACCGGAATATTTTCCCTTGAAAGGAACGTAAACTAAAAGACAAAACTAAAATTTATCCATTTGCCTTGAGTGGAAAAAATCTTACTAGTAGCAAACAGTCGTTCAGCCAGGTAGGGGGGGGGGGAGTTCAACGACCACTTCAGTGTTCTAAAAGGTCCACTATCTTCTGGTTGCTTTAAATGAACACTTGACTTTCATGTAAATAATTTGAATTATTTGTGTGTAGAAGAAAATGTCCACTTGTTTTTGAAATAAAAAAAATCTCCTCCCCACCTCACACACCGTAGTGCGGCCACGCCGTTGATACAGCTACATGCAGTATATCACGTTTTGCCAGAGTTAGACCGTTTAAAGATTTTCACGAAAGCCAGACAGTGTATCTCATTTTGCTAAAGCCAGGCCTTCTATCAATTCTTACTTGAATTTTACTGTCTGTGAATTTCTTGCTAGAAACAGAAAGTATCGAATTATATACAATACAGTTTATTGTTTATTGTTATAATCAGACGCTATTTATTCTTGCTACAGCCAGACAGTCTTATAACTTTTTGTAGGACAATACAGCCTGTAAATAGTAAATAACAACGAAATGTAATAAAACACAAGCTTTTACTTCTGTTGTGTAGTTACGTAACCAAAGAAATTATTTATAAATAATCCATCGACAATTATTTGTAGTATAAATGTATATGTAATTAAAAGACGCAGCTAATCTGATTAAAGCTGAACTCAGATTCATTAGAAAAAGTAAGCAAGTTTGTGGATTGAAGAAAATTTAACCAACTAATAATTAGTCATATGAACTCAAAAAAACAAAATATTTATGGTCAATAGTATTAATAGTTTTACGGAAGGGGTACGAATTTGGACGCCTTGTTAGATATTTTAAAATAACTATTTTTATACAACAAAACACAGTATCTCAAATGTTTTGGCTGTTGTTAAGTGCAAAGCTATACAATGGGCAACATGTGCTCTGCCCACCACAGATATCTAATCCCGATTTTTAGTGTCGTAAGCCTGCAGACTTGCTGCTGTTCCACTTGGGGAGCACCGTCTTGGCTTTTTTCTGCAATAAATATTTTTTTTAATAACAAGTTGTACACATGCCTTGAAACTTGGTAGAAGATTTAGTGGCAGTAATAGGTTGTATAAAAAATAATCCGCCAAGCTGTTTTTAACGATAAATAACAGTTGATGTAATAGTTGTTTTTTGTGCTTTTTTTTTTACACATTCTTTCAGGATGAGCTCATCAACGTGGTAGGCCAGTTTGAGGTGGGTGTGTCTACGGTCAATGTACCCTTCTTCCGAACAGTTGGAAGAATGATAACACATTATACATGTTGGTCAGTCAAGAGATGTCGCCCGAGTTACTAGAGAGAGAGAGATCCTTCTCAGGGATGAAAAAAATACTTGTAACTAGAAATATGTCTGTTGATAAACTTTAGTTACCAACACTTTCGTTCGGGGTTATATTTAGTAATGTGAGTCGGTCCTCTGTCTGTAGTATGTTTGTGGAGGGTGTAATCGTATGTGAGATATTTGTAGCGCGTTTGTACAGCATATGATCATATAAGTAATTTCTGTTGTATGTTTGTGCACGGTGCAATAGTAGTACGTTTACAGAAGATATAATCGTATACGTGATGCCTGTAGTATGTTTACAGAGCATATAATCAGATAAGTAGTTTCTGTTTGTACATAATTTAGTCGTAATATTTTTACAGCAGATATAATCGTATATGCGATGTTTGTAGAGTGTACTCATATATAATGTGATGTCTGAAGTACAGAATATGATTATATCGGTGGGCGATGCCTCTGATATGTTTGTGAAAAACATATTAATACATGAGATGTCTGTAGTCTGTGTTTCTGTAATATGTATTTGTGGAGGATGTAATCGCAATCATACTAGCAATGTGTGAAATGTGTTTCTAGAAAACGCAATTGTTTGAAGTATGATTGTGAAGGATATTATAAGTTATGTGTGTATTATGTTTATGGAACATGCAATTATATATATATAATGTTTATAGTTTGAGTGGGTAATATAATCAATATATGTGGTATGTTTATGAAGGAGATGATCAGACAAAAGTAAGTACAACTCAAGATATATTTCAGGACGTTATTGTGGCCTATTAATTAAACGGTAAAAATCGTAGTTTGAGATTCGGAAGTTGTGTATGTATGTTGAATTGTACAAGTATCAGATTGCCTCTTGAATACCTAATCAAGACAGACTGTTGTCTTTGCAATAGGTAGTGTGAGTTTTTTGTTTTGTTTTTTAATTCTTTTACACTTAAGACGTGGTTGCTGGAATGTTTTATCTACTCTGGTATCTTTTTTTTTTTGGGTCTCATGATGTTTTGTATGAAGTAATATGTGCATTTATAATACCTTATATAACAAGGATTAAATTATTTTGGTTCTTTAAAATCATTTGATTAACAATAACTGTTCAATAGCAACATAGTAAATATTTTTGTTGGACGTTTCGCACGTATGAAACCATGGTTATGATTAATTTAGCTTCACGATACATTCATATAAGTCAGTAATTGCACAAGTTTTAAATATACGAAACCTTTACATATGGTATTTTTTACTTATTTCTACTAGCGCGACTTCTAAGAATATCCCCTCCTCTCTGAGCGTTATAAGTTTCTAAGAACATTCCCCTATCTCTGACCTGTTTAAGATATTCCAAGAACCACAATTCTGACCTGTGAAGTATCTCTTAAAACACCAATCAAATTTGATAGAAAATTTAATCTAAAATGTTTAACTATTAAATCTAGAAATCTAAAAAACGATTAAAATAGAAGAAATACTTAATCGTACAAAAAATCGTTCTTTCAAACATTAAAGAAACACTTGTGAATATAAAACGTACTGGTTAAGGGTTCGATCTTGAAAATATTATAGCTAAGTAGCAACGCAGGTAAGAGGTGCAATGAACCAGGACACAGGGAATCCAAAACTGATTTTTCTGTGACTGTTGTATTATTTTAAAATTACGAATTAACCTTTTCTGGACTGGAGAGGGGCACTGGTATCCTCTGATACTTTTCCTTTTTCATTACTGTGCAAGGCCAGGTGGTTAGGGCGCTTGACTCGCAATCTGAGGGTCGCGGGTTTGAATCCAAGTTCCACCAAACATGCTCGCCCTTTCATCCGTGGAGGCGTTATAATGTGACGGTCAATCCCACTATTGGTTGGTAAAAAGAGTAGCCCAAGAGTTGGCGGTGGGTAGTGACGACTAGTTACCTTTCCTCTATTATTTCGCTGCTAAATTAGGGACGGCTAGCCCTCGTGTAGCTTTGCGCGAAATACAAACAAAATCAATTCTGTGTGTCATCTATTGCTGTAATAAATAGTTTGTTAGTAGTATGTATATTCAATGTATTGTAATATAGGTATTGTTGATTTTAGTTGCAATTTTTTAGATATAAAATTATGGATGGAGAACGCAGGTTTGTTAAATACAGAGTTGTCCGTGTAACTTTAAAATTCGTAAAATATATCTATGGTAGGAAAACCTTTAATATAGTAACGAATATAGGTTTCCTTTCAAGATTAGTAATATTATTTTGTAGTTTTAATTAGGGAAAAATATGAAAAAACTCACAATTTAAGTGAAAGAATAAACTGAATGGCAATCATAATTCTCTTGAAATATTTTTCAAACTTGTTTGGGCAGACTCTAAAGGATTTTATCCAGGGTCCTGCACTCCCTTTTACACAGCAAGAACGTGAGAACTTGTGGAAGGTGAATGACCGTTTATCTTTGGAAACTATATCCCTAAATTTATAGTTAAACCAGCTAGCTACTATCATAGTTCATAATTAATCTGTTAGCCTTCTGAAACGCCTTTATTATGATATAACATGTTACGAACTATAGTTAAACCAGTAATGAATCTGTTAACCTGCTAAAACGCCGTTCTTGATATATAATACGGTAAGAAGTATAGTTAAATTAGTTAGCTACTATCATAGTTCTTAATGAATCTGTTAGCCTGCTGAAACGTTGTTATTATAATATGACATGTTACGTTATATCATAATAACAACGTTTCAGCAGGCTAATAGATTCATTAACTATGACAGTAGCTAGCTGGTTTTACTACAGTTAACTATGACAGTAGCTAGCTGGTTTACTACAGTTCGTAACATGAATGAATCTATTAGCCTGCTGAAACGTTGTTATTATGATATAACATGTTACGAACTATAGTTGACTCGGTAGTTACTGTCATAGTTTATGATGAATATGCTGGCCTGCTGAAACGCCGTTAATATAATATAACACGTTACGCAGTACAGATAAACCAACTAGCTATTGTTAGAGTTCATAAGGAATACGTTAGCCTGCTGAAACGTCGTTAATATGATACTACATGATTTAAACTAGATGATATACATACATACATACTCCAAAAAATACATACAAATTTCCATGTGTGAACATGTATAATAAAATAATACAATTCTTGAACTCTTCTCTTTTTTTATATTCTTTAGATATTTTTTTCTACCGGTTTCGTTACTTCAAAAGTTACTTTTCAGGATATAATTTTACAAGTAATATATAATGAAACCGTTCAAATACAACTTTCGAACTAAACATAATTAACCTGAATTAAATACTCGTTTTTTTCAAAATTTAGAAACCTAACACCCAATTATAAAATAACTTAAATATACTCAAAAATCAATTAGTTAAAGCTCATCCAATTTACTTTCTTTTCTATTTCTTTATAATTTTTCATTTAATTAAAACTATTTTAATTATACTTTCTCCTGTTTTTATAGAAATGTAGCTTATTACCATAATCTTTAATAATTTAATACAAAATATATCTCTGATTTACTTACTTTACTGTTTTTTTTTACTCCTATTAAGTTTTGACCATTTCACAGATCCCATAACTTTACTCAAATACTATTACTTCTGCCCTCTTACCTCTATCTATTTAAAGTGGCGCAAAAATGTATGAAATATTTTTCAAAATTAATCTTTTAAGTTTTATATTATACATTCAAGAAGGTTATACTTGAAAGATGGTTTTTTCATAATTTAAAATTTCCTCAAAATACATTCATTAAAATGTTTGCTGGTATATATTAGTTCTTTTTCGCGAAATTTAAAATCACAAAAAAATTATTGAAGCATTCATAGAATATTGGAATAGCTTATGTAGAACTGAAGAGAAGAAAACGAAGAAAAAATATATACAAGAATAGTAGTTTATAGAACAATTAAGTAGAGAGAGAGAAATATTGAAAGACAAATTCTTACAAATGGAATAAAAGATTCTCAAGGGGGGGTTGTAATTAGAAAGGAGAAAGTAAATCATACAAAACTTTACTAAATGAAGAAGAAATGATAGATGTAATGAAAACGCTAGATGGAGCCCAAAAGGCGCTGCTATAGGAGGCAAATATGTTCAAAGTCACCGCAAAATACAGAAAGATAAAAATAAAAGATTTCCATAGAGAAACTTTAATAGCATGAAGGATATGATGAATAGAGGAAGAAAAGAGAGATTTGACGATAGGTCTATTATTTGGAACAAATATGATAGAGTTACAAAATATTTTTGGATAACCAGTACGTTTTGGAAATTGTTAATTTCACAGTTGTTGTTGTTGCTTGTTATTAAGCACAAAGCTACACAAAGGGCTATCTGTACTCTGCCCACCACGGGTATCAAAACCCGGTTTTTTGCAGTATAAGTCCGCAGACATACCACTGTGCTACTGGGGGGCGTTAATTTCACAGAAAATAATTTGGATGAAAATGAATTACAACTATTAGCAAAAGGATTAACATTTAATTCCACAAATAAGCATAATAAAATACAATCGACAGTTAATGCGTCAAAAAAGTGAATTATATTCTGTTCCTGAAAAGCAAGGAAAAGATTATTTAACTTTAAAGGAAACAAAATCGCTTAAGAAATTTAAAAGATAATAATTTGATTTTTCAAAAAGCGGATAAAGTGAAAGTATGGATAATTATGACCCAATAATTTTAAATCAAATTGTTTATGAACATTTAAATGTTACAATGGTTTACCAAAGAATAGGAAGTTTAAAAAATTGAAATGCATAAATTATATTATAGAAAAATTAATGAATTTTGTCAAATAATTTAAAGTGAGGGTAACCAAAACGCCAAAGGCTTTGAGTAATTTATAAATTGGGTATCTAAAGATGCATAAATCAAAAGAGATTAATGAAATGTTTTTGGAAACAGTAAGTGAATATATCTATATTATAACCACCCCCAAGTGTTTCGGAAATAGCGGTTGTTAGAGGCAATAAAAATGACAGAACATTATTAAGGATGATTTTGAATTTCTTTAAGGATTGCAAGAGAAAACTCGAAGAAAATTAATGTTTTGTTTCTTTAAATGAGGCAGCTCTATATCAAAGTATTGAACATTATTATGGACTTAAAGCTGTGGAATTGGAGTTTTATCTTAAAGTGTTTAGATATAGTCTTAAAAATAATTTTTACTTATCAAGAACAATTTTCCGTCAAAGTTTTGGTACAGCGATGGGTACAAAAGTCGCTCAAAATTATGGTATTATTATAATTATTATGGGATTTTTCGAAGTGCGTTAGTTGGCATATTACATAATTATTTTGTATAGAATTTCGTAGTTTACTTTAAAAAATGGAGAAGATTTCTAGATTATTGTGTTGTGATGTGGAATGATATTCAAGATATTAATATGCTTGTTTGGATTTTAAATTTGAGAAATAAGGAGATTAAGTTTGCCTTTACAAGAAATAAGAATGCCTTGTTCTTTTTAGATGTCAGCAGTGTTTAAACAGAAATGAGATTGTAAGTGATATTTTCTTAAAACCCCAAAAATCATATCAGTATGTAGATTTTTTTATGGTGATCGTCCCAAACATAGGAAACTAAATGTAATAGTAAATCTAGCAAGTAGACTATATCGTTTAGTTTCCAATGAAGAAACGAGAGTTGATAGATTACTATAGCAAAAACTGCTTTTATTACAAGGTTTCGAAATTGCCAAGAATAACGTTCTAATAAAAAAAATTAGCTAGGGAGATTAGCAAACCGAAAAAGATTATATGTTTTGTAGTTACTCATTTTCCAAATATAGATATTGATATTTCATTTGTTAACACAGAGTTAAAACCAATACTATATATATAAAGTGAGAGATGTTTTCAGACACAATAAAATCAATTTATCAAAAACACAACCTAAAATTTTATATAGATTATTAAACAAGCCGAGATTTTTCCAAGAAATTTATTTTTAGTCGTGAAAGAAAGCATAGTTGTTTATGTAATTAAGGTTATATTAAAAACACAATAAACAAAATTAATTAATATATTTTGTTTTTCATTAATAATTTATCTAACTGCAATTCTAGAAATGTAAAACATTTTTTAGAATGTGTAAATTGTAGTGAATTCTATGGTGAAATAGAAAACTTAACATTAAGGATGAATTTACATAAATCCCATGCTAAATCTCACGAAAGAAAGCCAAATATATGCCAGCAAACGTTTTAAGGAGTGTATTTTAGCAAATTTAAAATTCTTAAAATTCACATGTTTATGTGTTTCTTTTTTTTTGGACATGTAATATATAACATAAAAGATTAAGCTTTGAAAAATAATTCATATGTTTCGGCGTCATTTTAAATACATAGTGGTAAGAGGGCAGAAATAATAGTAGTTGAGTATGGTTAATCGAAATTATGCAACCTAAAACTATTACTTGGAGTCACAAAATGGACAGTAAAGTAAGCAAGAGGTATATTTTGTATGACATTGTTAAATATTATGGAAATAAATTGCTTTTGTATAATAACAGGAGAAAATATAATTAAAATAGTTTTAATAAAAAGAAACACGATAAAGAAATAGAAAAGAAAGTATATTTGGAAAGTTTGGCTAATTTAATTTTGAGAATATTTTAATATATTTAATTTATATGAAGGCTGTATTTAATTTTTGTACATTTTGAAAAAATATGTATTTGATTTAGGTTATTTATATTTAGTTCAAAAGTTGTATGTAAACTTTTTTATTATAGATTAGTTGTAAAATTACATTCTAAAGAGTGATTTTTGAAGCTACGAAACCGGTAGAAGAAAATCATAAAGACGTGTTCAAGAATTGTAGTGTTTTATTGTATACGTATTTAAACAATTTAGCTGCTGACATAAATTATAATTAATCTAACGGCCTGCAGAAACATTGTTATTATATATAACACATGTCAAGCACGTGATTTTCAGTGCTTAACGATTTATTTGAGCATTAAGAAGTAGTTAAAAACGAGCTACGTAGCCTCCAACAATTATTTTATTTGACGAATTCGTTAGCTTTTAATCTTTTCTATGTACTACAAATGTGCAGTAAGAAGTTATTTTTGATAAATGCTTGAAGCAGAAACGTTAGACAAACATTATACTCTGGCTTGAATTATTAGTTATTTTTAAGGGCTTATTAAAACTTATGTTTCGTATGCTGCCTTTTAAGCAGCTGTAACGTTATATGGCACATAATACAAGTATAATATACCGTAAAATACTAAAGAAAAATTCACAATGTAAAAGCTAAAAAATAATAGTATCATTGTCACGAGTACGTAGTAAAAACCAGATTAACGGAGTATTTCAACGAACGGGATCTATCTTAATTGCCTTTTGTTTAAGTTACGACATTTTTAGGTCATACTTTCTATCACAGGGGAAATCAGTGAGCTAGATAAGAAACATACATCAAGAATAAGAGCCATTTAAAGTTTAATAAAGCTGGGGGTCTTAAGTCGCTATTTTTGATTATAGAATTTTCGATAAACAAAGGGTATTTCTTATAAGTTAAGTATCATTTCTGAATAAGAACATTTACAAAAGATCTTCCAGATAACGGTGAATGTCTCCACTACTATATTAAATTGATTTTAATTTATACGTCTCTACTTTGTTAGTTCTGTCATGTTGTCCTACAAGCGTTTTTACCTAACGATAGAAATAATATAGCTTTTTATCAAGTTTTTCTTGTCAACATCGATAGGTATAAAAAGCACGTGTTTATTTTTACAATAGCTTTCTAATTAGTGTGCAAATTTACACACGTTTCTCCTGATATAAATTACTTTGATTACTTTTTTTATCTATATAGTACTCTACAATAACATTTGAAAAAAGGGTTTTAAATTGCAGATTTTATATTTTAAAGCTAATTCGTCGTATAATAAACCAGGAATTTAGTTTTATAAAAAGTACTAACTGTCGGAACTTTTATCTTCGTAACTCGTTAAGCACAACACTTGATGTATGTCAAAAAATACTGGTTTTCACGACTGAACAGATAGCGCCATAACAACTCTATCTAGAGAATGGACCTGGCACGACTTACTAGTTAGTGTGTCAGACAGAAAGTAGAAGGGTCCGAGGTTCGAAACGGGATACTGCTAAAAAATGAAAATCTCGTTATTCGGTTCACGGTGGGTGCTACTGGCTGGTTTCCCATTTTATAGTCAGTAAGTCAAAATTAGGGTCGGTTATACCTGAACCTTAAGGGTCTTTGACTTGTCCATTTAGCCCACATGCCTATAAGGTGCCGTTCATTTATCACAAACCAGAATATGTTGCATTTTGCGCAAACGAAATTCCATTTCTTCAAAATCAACACCACGAATACTAGATTTTCTTATAAGAAGCACGGTTGTTTAAAAAAATACAAATGGGGAAGAATAGAAACATATGCGTAATGAAATAAAATACTTAAGTATTGTTGTTAAAATTAGTTTCACCCAAAAGAAAAACAAAATATATAAATTATTTTTCAGTTTCCTATAATCTTCCGAGTAAGGTTTCAGCTTCTGCCCATCTACAGCCGTGGGTAACGTTTCAAGAAATGTTTGTGAGAAACATGTATTCGAATAAGGCAATATTTTTACAAAACTAGAACTGCGCCATCGCTCATAAGGCAATATTGTTACAAAACTAGAACTGCGCCAGCGCTCATAAGGCAATACTTTTACAAAACTAGAACTGCGCCAGTTTTGTAAGGCAATATTGTTACAAAACTAGAACTGCGCCAGTTTTGTAAGGCAATATTGTTACAAAACTGGAACTGCGCCATCGCTCATAAGGCAATATTGTTACAAAACTAGAACTGCGCCAGCGCTCATAAGGCAATATTGTTACAAAACTAGAACTGCGCCAGTGCTCATAAGGCAATATTGTTACAAAACTAGAACTGCGCCAGCGCTCATAAGGCAATACTTTTACAAAACTAGAACTGTGCCATTGCTCATAAGGCAATATTTTTACAAAACTAGAACTGCGCCAGCGCTCATAAGGCAATATTGTTACACAACTAGAACTGCGCCAGCGCTCATAAGGCAATATTGTTACCCAACTAGAACTGCGCCAGTGCTCATAAGGCTTATCATTTATTAGTGCCTTTACTCGAATAATTTACTATATCCAGTAGAGCCATTTCAGCAAAATCTGGGGGTGGGGGCAAATTTAACCCTAATGTCTACAAATTACATGAACTGTTGATGACGTAGCATGTTTCGGAGTTCATACATCAGTTATAATAACTACATAAGAGCCAGAGGGTTATGATGAATACAAAAAAAAAGAAAGAAGAACACATCGAAATTTCGACTTTGTACTTTTCATATATTAATATTAGTAATTTACCATAAACATAGCCCATTAATCAGACGTTTTACACTTCTAAAAAAAGGCTTGGTAAAAATACTAAAAAAAAAAAACGTTTAAAATGTATTTCAGGTTTACTATGACTCGTATAAAGATATCTATTATGTTAACAAACATATTTCAGTTTACGACTCCCCGGCCATTAACTTAGATGGCCACATGCGCGTTACAAATTTCCCAGGAAAAGTGCGCTTTTCGTGAGTTAAACTCAGGTGTAAATGATATACAAAAAGGAGGTGGTTGATAGTCACTTTTAACTGAAAACATTTAACACTGTCTGAGCACAGGGGTAGCCTTACTACACACATCTGACAAGTTCTTAATGAATATACAATATTATTTAAAATTAAGAAGTATCCAAAGACAAATTTTTCGATGTATTCATTAAAGCAGATAAAGCTAGTGTAATTTGAAAATTCTCTTATGTTCTTTGACTGTGCCCTCCCCCCCCC
>NW_013665802.1:159450-165062 GCF_000517525.1 Limulus polyphemus | reverse complement strand
AGAGCCCTCCACTCCTACAGCCCCCTAGTAGCACAGCGGTATGTCTGCGGACTTACAGCATCCGGGTTTCGATACCCGTGGTGGGCAGAGCACAGATAACCCATTATGTAGCTTTGTGCTTAACTTCAAACAAACAAACAATCTTTGACTGTATATATATCATGAATAATAAATAAATCGCTATTAAATTCATGTAATTAACAGCATTCTAGTTATTATTTCGATGTTATTAGTCATGAAATTTGCAATATTAAAAATATTATTAGTGAAGAAGAATAAACAAAATAAGTTTAAACGTAGTTAACCTTGAAGTAAATGTACTGCTATCCACAAGGTATAAATATGTAAATAGGAGAGGTTTAAAACACCTCCCCAACATGAGATTGGGGGGGGGGGTATAAAATAAGTAACTCCTTACATAGTGGGTTATTTTTGAAAATTTGGAACCAGTATGTTGTGCCTCTCCAGTACACATAGAGATAGCGACCCGAGTTACAGCCACGGTGTAAGCGAGTGCATGTAGCAGCAACCAAGAGACGACCTCGTGGCTAATATTCTCAGACTACTGGTTTTCATAATGCCTCACCTTGGTTTTAATGGCATAACTACTGGAATTTTCACTTGCTCGAAAAACAAGACCAGTTTTTCTCTCTCCCTCTCCCACACAAGTTATGATAGTAGGGTGGAGGTTGAGAAGGACGCCCGCCCACTCGGTACATTTACGTAATGGTTTATTCTAGGACGATATGTCATTTTCTTTCATTTTAAATGTTATATTGTCAGGAAATTCTTTAACCAGCAGTACCATTACTATTTTCTGTAACCAGCACGTACTAGAGACCAGTCCAAAGCTATGAACTGTATCCACAGTTTCACTTTACCTGAATGAAAACCATCGGCAGATCGGTTGGTAAGAAAAAGGCAAACTAAAAACGACTAAGTAACAGACACGTTTATTCTAGATGCATTATTAATAAGCGAATGAAGAAAAGCAGCAAGAATTATGACGTTTTTTGTTCAGTTAATTTCCATCAGTAAACCAGGGTTATTTTAGTTCATTTTAATTCTTATGTTTCCTTGAAAAAAACTTGAACTGTAATTATATTGTTGCTTCCCTTAAAACTTAGTATAATTAATACGAGGAAATATACGTTTCCATCTTACGAAATTAATAAAGTTTCGAAATATAGAAAGTGAAGACAAAGATACAGAGGCTATGTCTGCATAACCAGTCTAACAAATTACACAAAACAAAGTTTCCATTCGGTTTAAAATACAAAGTGTGTGTTGTTACTGTTGTACGAAGAGAATAGGACTTAACAATCCACGTAATATCTTTACAGTTGCGTAAGTAAACCAGTAGCAAATAGTAAATTAAAGTACATTCTCCTGCTAGAAATCGAAACTCGGTAAACCAAGCTACCAAACCAGATAAACTAGCATTATATGTACATGGGACGCGATGCCACATTCTCAGTGAAACTCTATTACGTCATCCCAAAAACTATTACTCATTTCTTTAAAATTTAAAACACAAAATAAAAGTAAAGAACAATAATAAGACAAGAAACTAAACGACCCTGTTTAATGACTAAAATGGTTATGGACTATAGCCAGGTTTAGATGGCGACAAGCACACTTTATGTATGAGGCTTGAAATCTGTTCGTCAGGGAACAAACAGTAATAAGGAAACAAATATACAAAATAAATGGGGTAGAAAAGGTAATTAAGTAAGAAAAGAATATGAGACATGAGATGAAGATAAGAAAAAAACTCGGTAAGAGTAAAATTTGGAGAAGTGTTAGAACAACAGAAGCGGAGAATTTGTGAGAAATAAATAATACTAATTCGAGCGAAGGATCAAAACAACCAGTGAATAATTTTAACAAAGATCATCAACAAAACAAAAACAGAAAATGATTATGAAGAAAAGATAGACTTCACAACAAATAGGACAAAAAAGTAGAACTATAAACTATATTTTATAATAAAATCACAAAAACAAACATTACTTATATAGTCTTAACGACACAAAACCTATAATCTGCTCGTGAACGAAACTACCATTAGTGAAACACAATCAAATACTTTTATAACTAAACAAGATTATTAAAAATTGTTGATTTAGAATGGAAGAATATGGATCTTGAAAAAAATTACAGAAACAAGATAGGTAGCTTAAAGGAAAAATGCAATCGCAAAAAAAAGTAAACAAACAAGCTTAAGGTTTGAGACATGGTGTTGACATTATTTCCTCAAGCTACAAATCCATCTTTTGACTCCATGTCTAAAAGCTGTAATATTTAGGAGAGTCAAAATAGGGATGTGTAGCATGAAGAAATAATGTCATTAATGTAAACTACTGAACTATACTGGAATGGTGCATGGACTGGATTTCGTAATCGCATAAGTTTTATACATGCATGCACATACAATGCATGTTGGCCAGTATTTATATTTATATATATACAAGCAGGATTTATAATTGTTGTTTTTTAAGTTGTCAAGTCGTATATAAAGATAGCAATATGTATTTTTCTAGTTGTATAGATGTAAGTATATATATATATATATTCAATGCAAATATAGAACAATGTTTCACAACATAATAACATATGTATACAAATAACCATTGTAAATATTTATTATAGTTGTTATATTTCCCCTGACGGCTGGCCATAGTAAGGTCGGTCACGATTTCTTTTTTTTTTTTTGCAGTTAAAATGACGTTAATTAACAATTATGAAAAACTGTTTATTTACCACCCTTAAACATTAAAGACGTTTTACCATCATTTAAAAGACTGTTGTTGATAAATCGTTGTTTACAAGAATTAGTGTTCATGTGTTAAACTCTGCATTGGTCAGTCTATTGGAAATTTAAAGTAAGATATTAAAGAACATTAGCGTAGTGATGAAAAGAAAAAATTCATGATTCCATACTGAGTGAGCATTACGTAAATACAGATCCTGATATTTTAGGGCACGAAACTGTTTAACTGTTCCTGCATAAAGAAAAACATAACTTTCGCGAATCACTAGAAATATGTAAATATTTAGATGATATTTTAAATTATATTTAAATCCTGCAAGTTACATTACAAAAGTTTGGAACCCTGTATTCAATTATAATTAATGTTCCTTAATTTCGTTTGTACTAAGGGCCTACATGTTCATGATATTTTAAATCGAGACTTGTGTCATGCAACATCCATTAAAAAAATTTGGAATCTGTATTCACCAATAGTTATAATTTATTAATTTCATTTGTATATAGGGCCTACATGTGTATGTATTTTAAATCGAGACTTGGGTCATGCAAAATTCATTAAAAAAAAAAATTGGAATTTGTATTCACCAATAATTATAATTTATTAATCTCATTTGTATATGTGTTTTCTCTGTTTCACTTTTCAATTTTAATTATCTACTTAACATTTTACCTAACAAAAATCGCTATGTGACTGTTTGTTTGCTTAAATTTGCGCAAAGCTACTCTAGGTATATTTGTGAAGTGATAAACTAGAGAGAGAAGAGATTTAGTTAACAATACATACCGTCAACTCTTGAGCTACGCTTTACCAACAAATATTGGGATTCACCGTCACATTATAACGCCCCATGGCTGAAAAAGCAGGTATGTTCGGCGACGGGTTTCGATTTAGCGGGCTACATATTACAAGTCAAGCACCCTCTAACCACTAGGTTATTCCAGGCCACTAGGTGTTTAGAGTTATTTTTGAACTGTAATTTGAATTTTTAACCACTAATAATGGACGAGCATCTTTAGCTGTCCGAAACATGTAAGGTCGACTTGTTTTTTTTTTGGTCATAATAATTGTAATATGATTCTTTGTTGTACAAAAAATGTTGCATGGGAATTTTATCTTATTTTAGTATTATTGTTCTTCTTTCGCGCTATTAAAAGTTTAGAACACACCTTACAATGTAGTATATGGTTTGAAACGCAAAATTGGTGGTTCTGTATACATTTGTCAAACAGGCAGAACTATAGGGATAGAATTAACGAACACCTTCGAACTCTGCATATATTAGACAGTAAAACCAGTGCTATGGCTGAGCATTTTGTTAATAAACACAGTATAACTAGTACTGATTGTCCCTTAGCAGTAAACATTCTTATCCAGTGTCACAGTTTTTTAGACAGGAAATGTAACAAAGCCTTATTAATTTCTGAGAATAAGCAACAGTTAAACAAAAAATCACCAAGAAAATTTTAATTATTGTTGTTCGTATTGTATTAGTATAATAACATAATTTTGTATACTTTAAACAGTATAATAACACATTTTTGTATACTTTAAACAGTATAATCCTGTCTTTTTGTATGTACTTTCAATTTCACAATCTGATGTCCCATCCTTTACATTGGCTTTATGTATAATATAATTTTACAATAATGATGTTTTATATACTCTCACGTGAAATTCACCTTGTTACACAGACTTGAATTATTTCAAAATTTTTAGTGTAAGCTTAAAATTAGGCCTAATACTAATGTCTTATGACAAGTATAATTGTAATCATTCTTCGTTACTTTTTAAAAGGCGTACACACCATAATAATTATTGTTGTATCAAATGGCTTATATAAAGAGTGTTCCTACCACTACTGCTACATCTGTTGTGTTGGCCTGAAGGGCTCTGGATAGAGCGAAACACGTCGTTAGCAATGGATATGACAAAGAAAGTGTAGTTAAAATACTATTATTATACACTCTTTTAATTCTTGAAAATCCCAACGGAGTAGACAAAGAATATAGTGCTTAAAAATGTAATAGGCCAATACTAATGTCTTATGACAAGTATAATTGTAGGGAGTATCCTGTTTGCCCCGATGGACCTATAGTAGCGAAACATTGGATAAATAAAAACAATTATATTTTCTGGAGTAATAGGTTGTGTTTTATTTATTTTTAACGCACCTTTGTATTTGCTTAAATAAACTGTATCATTCATTACAATTCCGAAACCAGCAAATGACACCATATTTATCTATATTAGTAATAAATAAAATATTTCACTTTTGATTGTAAACTTTATTTGACCTTGCATACAAAGGGTTTTATAAACTTACTAAAACAATTACAACAGCTAACATTTTTATAATCTTTCAATCGATTAACATGCTGTGTTAATGTTTCATTTCGTGATGTAAACTTAATTTATTATATTAGAAGTTAACAAAAACTGTGACGATTGAACTTAATGTGTTAATGCATTATTCCCAATCACCATTAGTTCATGAAGTAAAAACAAATTTTAAAAATTTGAAAATTATTTCGTTTGTTGGAAGTTATATCTTTCAACCTCTTCGATCAGTCCAACTATTTGTTGATAAATAGCAGCTCACGAGTTAGCGGTGGGTGATGTTGATCAGCTGCCTTCCCTTTAGTTGTAGGATTTTCACGCGAAGCTACACAAAGATTTATCTACGCATAGCCGTCCCTAACTTATAACTGATAGACTAGGGAGTAGACTGCCAACAGCACCCACCGCCAACTCTATTCTGACCGAACAGTGGCTCATGCAAGGTCAAAAAAGTACGGAGTATATTTTTGGCGGGAATGGTTTGAGAACCTCGAACCTTCA
>NW_013665802.1:152206-159251 GCF_000517525.1 Limulus polyphemus | reverse complement strand
CTCGTGTAGCTTTGCGCGAAATTCACAAAACAAACAAACATTATGATTTAATAAATGATTATCTGATGTTCAACAAACATACAATAAAATGAGAAGGCACTGATGCAGTTATGATGAATTTCGAAACCATTATTGAAAATAACAACTTGAGAGTATTTGAGAGAAAAGGCGTTAATTCGTTCCAATAACGAGAAGTTTCAGTTTTATTGACATTTATTTAAGAAATAATAAGTTTTTATCTCTAAATGAATGTGATAGAAACTTTATAGTAATCAGTTCTTTGTGATTATTAAAAGAAACATTCTAAATACTTACAAAAGTGTAAAAATAACATATACTATATTTTAGTTTGGGATTATAATAGTTTCATTGTTGTTATTTTTTCGTTTTCTTAATATCATAAGAAATAGTATGTTAACCAGTATTTTGTATCATATTAATGTAGTGTTTTAACGTTATTTTAAGTTGGATCAGGCCTGACCTAGCGGTTAATGTGCTTTGACTGTGAGTTGAGTCCGAGTGTTCATGGTTCGCATCTCGTTACTGCGAAAACACCCTCCGAACTTTGGGACATTGGGTGCAATATAACAGTAACGGTCAAATCACATTATTCGTACAGATAAGCGTACCCCGAGATTTGGTCGTGATACCTTCCTAGTCTTTCAATTCAAAATTAAAGACGGCTATACATAGTTTTCCCCCTGTGTAAATATACTGGAAAATGTAAAACAACAACGACTTTTGCTAAGTTGGACAGCTTTCTGTTCATGTACATCTTTGGTCAATTCCATCCCCAGCCACGCCCCACACTAAACTTATTTTTATTTTCCATGATAAAATTGATACTTGTTCAACTTCTGGTCATGAGGAAACAATAAAACCAAATCAGGTAAAAGGAACAAGTTCTGATGTGCTACTACTATGAAATGAACTCGATTAAAAAACATTAGAGACTACTTTTTGAGCAACTAAAAGTTGGTATTTATAAGTTACCTGAACAAGCTGTACTTTAAATTGCTTTCCACCAGACAGATCTAACAACCTGTTTCTGTCAGTTTCTGTGTTTTAAAAGGAAGGGTCTATAAGTAATCGTCAAAATAAAGGTGTTAATCTTCATTCATGCACAACACATTTATATTTTTTCACCCATTTTAAACGATACGTTAAACTTGATGTAGACTCAACACATCAATAAACTTGAGTAAAGAAGCAGATTATGCTAATATAATAATAAGGCAAACAACGATTCATATGCATAAGGAAGGCAGACCAATGTCCTGTCAAAACATGTAATATGTTCCACCATCAATAAAATTCTTCCTTATGCTTATAAATCGTTGTTTGCTTACCTGTTATTACATCCATATAGTATTTTTTACGCAAGTAATGGAAATTTTTAAAATAAAATCAACAAGAAATTATTTCTAATGTATTAATAGTTAAGAATAGTTCTCTAAGAAAAATGACACCCTTTAATTGGGAATTTTCCTTTAAAGTTGCCGGGACACCACCACCAGGGCATGCTCACATTGCAGACAGCACTTTGGTCCGGTCACTTTGTATGTATGTATCACTGATCTCTATATATGGATTGGCTGTTACGTATCATTGGTTGAAGAAAAAGTGCCGCCATTTTGCCACCCTCATAAAACAAAAAGCCGTAGAATAATGAATTACAGTTTTTTGTTTTGGTTTTGATATTGTTCTTTTTTATTGCTGTCGAATTTGAGCATTCATTGTGTGTACGAAGATCGTAGTTTTATTTTGTATGGAAATAATTTTAATTCTGTCTTGTCTAAACATAAATGAACTGAATGTTGCCGTGATAAACAATTTAGCGTTCACAAATGAATCATTGGATGTTTTTTGTGTGCGTGCTTTTATTTTTAAATTAAATGTGTAAGTTTAGCTTGTATACAAAATTTGATAGTAGTATATAACAATTCAGTGACCTTCAAGTTAATAGATACCAGATTTTACAAGTTTAGTGAATAAAGTAAGGGTTTGTGATATATCTAGATCTAAATGATAAACATGAATTTTTTTTTTTTACGATGTACTGAAATGGGCCTTAAATAAGATAAATGTTTAATTTGTGAAAGAAAGAAAGCTTTATATTACAATAATTGTTTTGGGGCTGCAGCAAGGTACACATTTGTTTTGAACTATGGGTCCACAAGAATTATGTAAAAGTTTATTTACTTCAGCTTAATGATAGCGGCATATGATTTGATAATGACACTGCTTTTTTCAATATAATCTTTAAAAATATTATGCTTATAAATGAAAATTTAAAAATACCTTTTGTAATACAAATGTGTAATACAAGACAAACATGTTATAAAATATTGTTAACGAATGGAAATACTGAATACTGATGCATTGGGACAATTAGTGAAAGCACACATATAAAGGTGCTTAAAAATTATCAGTTTTGACAATTCTCTCCTTATCTTTTGTCCTGTTAATTTCTCATTGAACCGTTTACCTAGATGGTGTAGTCTTACCTTACCAAAGGATTCAGAAACAATTTTCACCAGAAGATGTGAATGGGTATTGATAGTATCTGTATCAAACATGTGATCATTAAGTGTTGGAAACAGATTCACATGTGTGAGAGATTGCAGAGAACAGCAGATGAAATCAGAGACAAAATACAATCTGAACATGGAAGATTATGACATGTAGACTTTAACAAATGCTGCAAACATTTTTCAGTCCCCTCACATATTTTTACAACACTTGAAGATGCCTTTTCCAAGCCTCCTCTGTCCTTCATAAGCAGGAAAGCATGAGCCTTTCCTTCTTTGTCAGACAATGCCTCCATAACACAAACAATCTATTTTTCTCCCAACCATTCAAACCACATACCTTGTAAGAAGACAAACTAATTAAGTTTGGTACTTCAGCATAACCATGCCCATTTATGGCTGGCTCTTGACATAGAAAGTCACATGTTCCCATGACAGAGATATCTGAATATGCAGTGACTGTGGGATGATCAGCTACAACTTCAGCATTTTGTAGCACAGTAAGAATGTTTGTTTTGTCTGGGATGTAATTTCCTGTGTCTGATACTATGTTGTGACGCATAAGTACCCTTTTGTATGCAGTCATGAACTGCTGATTAGTAGGGTTGTTATTGAAACCGCCTTTAACATGGATGGTTGAAAAGAACATCTCAAGGTGATCCTGACTCATTTTGTAGGTAAATAAATACCTTAGACATGGACTTGAGCCTTTCACAAGATCATGGAACACACGCTGAACACTTTCAATACAAACAAGGAAACCAGTTTTCCTCTTAGTTGCAACAACTGCTTTACCTGATTTGCCTTTCAAAGACATGGTGTATTTATTAGTTTCATCAAGCGCTCCACCAAGTTATTAATGTTTACTAAATCCATTGGGGTTTTGATTCTCTTTCCAAGAAGGCTTCTAGAGTTTGAAATATCAATGATGCCATCAAAAATTTTAAGAAACTTCACAGTCCCTTCTGAACCCTTGAAATGGAAGGTGCATTTACATGTCACAGTATTGTAATGCATTAGCAACACTTGAACTTATGACCTGAGCAGCAAGACTTACCTTCATTTTATTATTTTTCCATTGTAAATGAATATGTTTCAACTTATTGCCAAGTCCTTCAGATTGTTGGCACTGCATGTTCCCATAATTTTGTTCTATGACCTGTCCTGTTAAAGCAGTCAAGAGTGAAGTGATCTGAGCATATTCGGGTCCTAGAAGAAGGGATACATTTGTCTCTTCTCATGTTGTGTATCCATTTTTGTAGTCTTTCTGGATCATTGAGAGGAAACTTGTTACAAAAATAAATATAGATCATTATACAGCATTTCACTGGTCATATTAGGCATACCAGAAAGTAACAAACTGAGGAACTTATTGTTAACAGACACAATTAAGGTAAAAAATATAAGAAAAGATGTGAATTTATGACACCATAAGAAGAATGGTTCCATGTTGAAAAAAAGAAAAGAAGTGGCTAGCATGGAACCTAAAGCAAGACATATAATGTCAAGACTGAGAGCAAGACCAAAGCCTCGGGACTTTCTCAAGATTTCCAATCATTTGTCTACAACAATTATACAGACAATTTTTTAAAGCAGAGCGAATTTGCAGATACAATAACAGTTTAGTCAAATAAACACAAATTTCACTTAATAATTATCTAAATTCTGTATGCCTTGTTTATTTACAATTATTATAACAGGCTATATTGTTAATAAGGACTAAGTTAATTAATTAAAATTTCTTTTTTCTTTACTCTTGACTGGCCAAGTCTTTCAGCATTACTATGTGTTTAAAAAATGTGCAAAACTTCTCATGATTTCATACATAATGATCAAAATACCGTCAACTTGGACATGTTCTGAAGTTTTTTTCAAACTTTGAGTGCTTTTTGTCACAAAACTACACAGATTCCAAGTGAGAATCATTGAACTTTAGGAATCTGTTGTAGGTGCGTCGAAGATAGTATTGAAACTTAAAGCATTTCTAAGACAAAACAAGGAATATATAACACAGATACAAAGTATAAAAAGAAATCCTCCATTATAATGTTACAAATCTATATTAATACAAAGGTTACACATTTTGTAAGAACTTCAGTCCCTTTAAGAGAGAGAACCCTGATATTTACGTAAATATCAGGGTTCTCTCTCAGTGACAAGGGTGAATGATTTTTTTATAACGTCTTATTTTGTAAATATCAGGGTTCTCTCTCAGTGACAAGGGTGAATGATTTTTTTATAACGTCTTATTTTAAAATAAGACGTTATAAAAAATCATTCATCATTGTCACTGGATGTATATGATACATGCCAAATACCAGATTTTAAAATAAAACAGAAGACGTGCTTTACGAGTAGTGTGATCAGTTTGGAGTCTAACCAGTAACATTTCATATCATATTGTAGGCTTCATTTGTTTTTTAGTGTTGAAATATTTACATTTCGTAATCAGTTCATAAAAGATCATATCTTGTAGACTCATCTCTGGGTTTATTAGCCTTTTTAAAACCAGTTCTGAAAACACTAGATTCTAACATTTATAGGCTTAAAATCAGTTTGTACACATAACTTTACTTTTTTCTTCTGTGAAATATACTTACTTATATTGTTTTAATATCAATAGGCTTTCGAAGCCTGAGTATTGTGAGCGGAATTAAAGATCACATCTTTTTACAATTTTAATTCTAAAATTCAGAAGACACTTATTCAGTTCATTGCTCAAGAATATTTTTAATTATAATACTAATATAATAATATTGTGATAATATAATTAACTGTTGTGATAAGTCTTTTAATATAGATGTTCAGTAAGTTTTATTGATAGGTAAAACGCATTGATTAAGACTACTGTCATTAGGTCATTACACTAGGCTAGCGAGTTTACATCAAATACTGAACTAGATCTAAATAATTTTAAAACTAGAGGGACACTCAGTAGAGCGCATACCCCGCCACGCAGCGTTGATTATATTCGGCTCTCAAAAATACTAAAATGTGTCCGTATGTCCGTCATTATCAACAGACACGAACCATTTTTAGCAGGACAATGATGAATAATATTCTACATACACTATCGTACCAAAAGTCATTGGACACGGTTAGTTATGAATAAAACATGTCTTTATTTCAAGAAATTAATAGCGTGTTGACCTGCCTTTGGCCTTAATGACTGCTTCAATGCGTCGTGGAAAACTGTCAATTAATGTCTGGTAGAAAGCTGGTGGTACTGTGCTCCACTCCTCCTTTAAAGCATTAGTACGTTTCACTACTGAAGAGAGCTGTCTTGTCATTGCCCTAATTCTGAGTTCCAGTTCGTCCCAAAGATGTTCTATCGGGTTGAGGTCGGGGCTCTGTGCTTGCCACTACAATGTTCCGATGTTAGTTTCTTCAAACCACGCGTTCACAATCCTTGCTTTGTGACATGGAGCGTTAATATGTTGGAAGGTGTGAGGGTCGATACCATAAAATTACAACAATGTAGGACACACAGAGTTATTCAGAACATCAATGTAGGACTCAGCATTCATGGATCCATGCACTGCGACCAATGGACCTGGTCCATACCACGAGAAGGACTGTTAGGACAACACACTCGGGTAATAAGCGTTTCCCAGGCATCCTCCATACCCAATCACATCCATCAGATTGGAAGAGCATGAAGCGTGACTCGTCACTCCACAGGACCGATTTCCATTAATCCACGGTCCAGGTTTGATGTGCTTTGCCCCATGATAATCGAAGTGTGCATTTGTTTTTGTTATCAACGGCTTGTGGGCTGCAGCTCTTCCGTGAAAATTCATGGCATGCAGCTCTCGACGTGTCGTGGAAAAACTTATAGAATTGCCTCTGGCTGTTTGCATCTCCAAACACAGTTATCTAGAGTCTGATGGCGAGATGAGGTAACCAGCCTTCTCAAGGCGCGTCGACTCCTGTCAGTTAGTAGTTTACCTCTACCTGGTCGTTACTTGGGCTCATTGCCACCTGTGGACTTCCATTTCTCTAACACGTTGCCAATTGTCTACCTGGAAATGTTTAATTGTTGCGCAATAGCACGTGCATCCATTTTCCCCAAATGATATCCAACTATCTTTTTTTTTCTGGAACACTGTTAGCTCTTTCCGTGTACTCGTCATTCGGCGTAAAAGTTTGAAACGACTTTCGAGCAAACCGCTGATCACCCTTATAGGCCAAACTATTTGCACATTTCGTCGTCACACCCATTTTTCTGCAATAAGAGGTGAGTCCCATGGTTTTTGGTAGGATAGTGTGTGTCCGCCAAGTTTCATCAAAATAAGTTCATTCTAGATTGCGTTATAGAGCAAACATATTGTGATAAATCGGTCGCCATGTTAACAGAAATTAATTTTTTTTTCGTGATCTTGACCCTCCAAAAACTAAGAACCTCTAAGTTGGGTCATAGTACAAACGTATACCAGCGTTCGTCCAAATCCATTCAGCCGTTGCCGAGAATCTTGCTGAACAAACACACACACACAACATGGGTGAAACATTTG
>NW_013665802.1:147289-151206 GCF_000517525.1 Limulus polyphemus | reverse complement strand
AGTGGTGCCTACACAATGGTACCTTTAGAGTGGTGCCTACACAATGGTACCTTTAGAGTGGTGCCTACACAATGGTACCTTTAGAGTGGTGCCTACACAGTGGTACCTTTAGAGTGGTAGTACTATCCAATGAGTAGTACCTATGGAGTGGTACCTTAATTTCTGGAAATATTTTTCTGTGGTTCATTATGAAGAAGGTTTAACGAGTATTTTAAAGATGTAGAATTATTGAGATCAATAAGGAGAATTCGTTTAGTCCATAAAAGTTGTACATGAATCCCAGACTTACACAACGTCGTGTAGATTGAACGATATTCACGTTCTTCGTTTGGTTTGTACATGAATTCCAGACTTACACAACGTCGTGCAGATTGAACGATATTCACGTTCTTCGTTTGGTTTGTACATGAATCCCAGACTTACACAACGTCGTGTAGATTGAACGATATTCACGTTCTTCGTTTGGTTTGTACATGAATCCCAGACTTACACAACGTCGTGCAGATTGAACGATATTCACGTTCTTCGTTTGGTTTGTACATGAATCCCAGACTTACACAACGTCGTGTAGATTGAACGATATTCACGTTCTTCGTTTGGTTTGTTTTATACATGAATCCCAGACTTACACAACGTCGTGTAGATTGAACGATATTCACGTTCTTCGTTTGGTTTGTTTGGAATTTCGCGCAAAGCTACACAAGGGCTATCTGAGTTACCCTTTCTTGTTTTAGCAGTGGTAGACTAGAGGAAATGCAACTGGTCAACATCACCAACCGCCAACTCTTGGGCTACTTCTTTACCAACGAATAGTGGTATTGACCGTCACATTATAACGCCCCCACGGCTGAAAGGGCGAGCATGTTTGGTGGGACGGGGATTCGAACCCGCAACCCTCAAACTACGACTCAAGCGCCCTAACCACCTGGTCATGCTAGTTAATATTATTTTCGAAATCTGCGTAGCTGAATTATGGAAAATCCGGTTATTAAAACCAAAACAACTTTTATGAAGTTTAAATTCGCAGGTCTGTGTAATATTAACATTACACTAATTCGCAGGCCTGTGTAATATTAATATTAACACTAATTCGCAGGCCTGTGTTATTATTAAAACTGCAGCTTATAATAGTATCATTTAGTTCACAAAGTATGCTTTTCAATTAACTATTGCAGGTAAACTTTTCGGAAACTAATGACCTTGTGATCAATCGAAACTAAGTTAAGGCTTCCTTCATTAAAAGACAAAAGAAACATACTTTATTTTACACAAATGTTACCATCATATTTTTAAAAGTACTTAACAAGATCGGGAGAAGAGTCTATAATATTTTATTTAAAAAATACTCCAACTACAACTTGGTTAAGCCTAACTGGTCTACCACGAAGAGAAGTTTACTGATGCAATCTGTTTCGTTTATCAAGAACAGTTTGGACATTTTTTTGTTTCTGTTTTTTCTATCACGTAAGGATTTTTTACAAATCGGGAAGAAAAAAACTCTTACTTAGATCAAATTATTGTTTCGTTTACCACAGGGAACATTTTTTATTACTATGTTTGTTAACAAAAATACAAACAAACTGAAAAAAAGCAAAAAACATTGATATCAAACGAACATGCATTCTCATTCATCCAGAGTTTTTGTGAAATCTACGTCTTTTAATCTCAAAACTACGTGTTGTGGTCTTTATTTTATGTATCGCGTCTGGAACATCTAGTTTCAATGACCAGCAGTAATGAGCCATTATGCTGATGTTCCATCTTCCCTGATACCTCCTCTCCATTTCCCTGATGTCTTGATGAAACCTTTCCCCTTGTTCTTCACTGATGGCACCGAGATTTTCAGGGAAATAGTCAATATGTGAGTGTAAGAAATGAACTTTCAAGCTCAAATTACAACCCAACTATTTGAATTTATTGAGCATGTTATTGACCATATTTTCGTAATTTGGGTCCTTGTCGTTTCCTAAAAATTTGTCAATAACATCTTTAAAAGCAATCCACGCTTCTTTTTCAACTTTTCTCATTGTCCTTTCGAACTGTTCATCCGAAGTAAATTTCCTAATCTGAGGGCCAACAACAATCCCTTCTTTAAGTTTCGCTTTTGAAAGAGCTCGGAATTGTTCCCATAGATACTTGAAACAGTCGTCATCTTTGTCTAAAGCCTTTACAAGCTGCTTCGTCAAGCCCAGTTCTATGTGAAGAGGAGGTAATACGACTTTCTTTGTGTCAACCAAACTTTCACGTTCGGTGATTTTCGATCCTGGCATCGGGCTGACTCTACGTGGCCATTGTTTCTTTATCCATTGCTGATTTTGTGCACAAAAACATGGAACTTTGTATAACCGGATTGCTGACCCAACAACATACAAATGACTGTTAAGTTTCCACAAAGTAGCCAACCATTTTCTTTGTATTTGACCATATTAGGAAGAAGTTCGAGATTTTGTACATTCCCTTCAAGTGAACCGAATGAACAATAGGAACAGATGTATATATGTTACCATTGTGAAGGAGAACACCTTTTAGACTTCTTTTGGAGGAATCAATGAACAATCATCACTCACTTGGTTCATAGATAGCAGCTCCTAGCATTGGTATTAATTCAACAATATTGTTGCAATAAACCAGTGAACGTTCTTGCGAGAAGTATGGTATAAACTCTTTCTCACGTCTCTGTTCTAGTAAAATGATATCCCTGGAAAAAAGTTCTTAACCAGAAGTCTGGACCTCAAAATATCTGAAGAATCCTTTGGAAGGCCCAAATCTCTCACCAAATCACCAAGTTCACCTTGTATAAAAAGTTGTGGTTGACCAGACGTTAAAGGTTGAAAACAATCCCCATCACCATTTCTATTGACATGAGAATCAGATGAAACTGTATCAAGAGTCTCCGGTGGAATAGGTACAAGTACATTAGGTCCATGAGTAACAGGTCTTATAGCAGACTGAAGGTTTGGATAAGAAATTTCCTTTTTATTTTGAGTGTTGTAGCCTTGCAAGTTATGTGAGAAAAATAGCAGTCATCTCCGTGGTTTCTAGGCTCACGCCAGACCATTGGAATTCCAAAAGGCAAAGACATTTTCTTACCTTTAGTCCATTGTTTCAACTCTTCGGTGTGTTTCTAGAGGGTTCTAGAAGATAAGACTCTCATGTCGCAATTGGTCTAGAGAAATGTATAGCCAGTGGTTGCCAACATTTTAAGCATAACAAAATGTGAACCGATTTCAATGAAAATGATTAACTTATGTTAAAGTACATATGATGTTTTGTAAAAAATCTGTACGTGATGGAGAAAAATGGATATTATTTTCAGATTCAGACAATAAAGACAATAAAACCATCTCAGGCCTGTGTTATTTTTCCTATCTTCACACTTCCCACCACTCCTATTGCAAAAAACAGATTTTTTTTTCAGTTTCAGTTCCTTTGCATGTTGTAATTTCATCAAATTTCGTTTAACCAATAACCGCCTCTATATCCTATGAATTGTTTGCTGTCAAAAGTGATATGTCACTAAAATTTTTTTTTTGAACAAAACCTTTCTAGTTTTTAACCCATATCTTCTAAAATACAGAATTGTTATTTATTTAAGTTTTCTGAAATTTCGCACAAAGCTACACAAAAGGCTATCTACGCAGAACCATCCCTGATTTTGAACTAATAGACTAAAGGGGAATTAGTCATCAGCACCCACCGCCAACTGAATAGTGGGATTTAATCGTCTATGTTATAGCGCATCTATAGGCCCAAAGTGTAGGCAGCGTTTATGCGTCAACAGGTTGTGAACTATGAACCTTCGGGTTCATAGCACGAGCCCGCTAAACCTAAGGTACTTTCGGTTCCTTTATTGAAGTTTTATTACGATCAAATTTTTTCTTCTTGCAACATCGTGTGGGCTGTTCTAGTAGTAGGTG
>NW_013665802.1:143988-147187 GCF_000517525.1 Limulus polyphemus | reverse complement strand
CTAGGGACTTTTGGTCCTTTATTGAAGTTTATTACGATCAAATTTTTTCTTCTTGCAACATCGTGTGGGCTGTTCTAGTAGTAGGTGTTAGCTCAGAAATAGAAATATGTTTCTATTATAACTAAAACCAGCTGCCCCAGAACTTTCTGTGTTCTGGATCCATTTTTAAAGGTACACCTACACATACGAGTTTAGAATTTATTTCAAAGTCTTTTAATTTTTTTCATACGATAAAGATTCATTTTTTTAGCACATATAGTTTTCTACTTTTTTGGGACAGTGGTATGTCTGCGGAGTTGCAATGAAAGAAACCGGGTTTCGATACCCGTGGTAGGCAGAGCACAGAGAGCCCATTGTGCAGCTTTGTGCTTAACTACAAACAAACTGTTCAAATACTTTTCATGTACTGGCATTCTTCAACATTTCACTTTGATAATATATATATATAAAGTTTTATGGTAGGTGTGAATTATTGTCATATTAACAAAGGTTTATATTCTCACAGAATGTTGCTCGCGAGGTTTTGTGATCGATCTGTAGTGTGTGCTATGGGTGAAGATTCGGGCTGAACTATTTACCATACAAAGCTATACATCACATGGACGTTAGTTGACACCTTTATTTGTGCATTAGTAACAAACACTCGTTCTGTAGTGGTTTGTTCGAACATAGTTGTGTAGGTAGAACTGACAAAAGCTAACTTAACGAGCTTCTTGTATGATGGATTGAACTGCCTACAAAGCTTGCGGAAACTGGAACAAACATAACAGAAACTTGAATAACCAGAAACGTATTACATTTTTATCCGTTTTTGTTTTACTTGTATAACTAGTAATTCTTGTTTAACTGCTACAACATTAAAAAATTCCGATCTTAACTTTTTTGTGTTTATCACGTTAAGAATCTTCAGGAACTCAATGGTAGTTCGAACACCAAGTATGCATTTTTAACATCTATGTATTGGGCTGAACTGCTTAAGATGAAAATGTAAATAACTAAAAAAACAAAAAACACAGAAAAGGTTTCAAGTCTCCTCCCCACCCTCAGAAAATAATGCTTATGAGGTTTGATAACACTTTGGCTTAAGCCTTTATAGATATTTAAAAGCGACGGTCGTTTAATAGGACAAAATCTTTTTTTGTGGGAAATGTGAGGTAATGGTATTTCTCTATGACGTAAATTTGCTCGAGGTTTAATCATTCTATATACTGTACTATCTTTGGTGTACAGTGCAATTTTTCTGTTTAATTTATTCATGGTATTTGTCTGTTTGAAGTAACTTTTATGTCTTTAGCTTGTAGTGCTTAAACGTATTTAATTTATTGTGTCTTCTAAGTCTTGGTTTAAGCCTTCTTTGTGTTTGCAGTTTAGGGAATGGTTAATATAAAATCTTTGGCCAAGTATAATTAACAATGAAAAATTTGGTGAGATACTAACGTATGCGCAACTGAAAGTTTCTTGTGCAATACTACGAAGAGCTAATTAGCCCACAAATGTAATGCTATACGTAAAACTATTATAACCAAGTTTACTGTTACAAAGTTCAAACTTGTATGAACATTTCTGAAACTCAACTTTAATAGTGCTACAAAGTTTTCTTGTGTCTTGAGAGTGAAGCTAAATGTAGTACTTTAAATAAAATAAAGTAGTTTTGAATCCTTACGTTTATTACCTCGAAGTCTGGTTGAGAATACATCACTAAAGGTTTTTGTTTCTTTATTTCCAATGCATTTTTGCTTCAACTGGGAGTAACTCAAACGTCAGGTTAAAATAAACGAAATTGTTAAATTGTTTTCCGAGAGGGGCGTGCCGAATCCCATGTCATGTAGGAAAGGAGTGGCTCGATTGACGGCAGGATCCTCAGAAAAGGTCGACCTAATAACGACAAAGAATTATTAGTTTGTAATGTGCCCGTTCTGTCGAAACTTTACAATATAAGATCTGAACAAGTATATATAAAAAAAAACAATCCCAAACTTAATCGTTTACTCTGTCAAGAAACTCGATGCTTATCTCTGTTTGTTGTTTTATTTATCTTTCAACGTTATTAATACCCTAAGAAATATCAAGATTTAGGAATTGGTCGTCACTGATAATCCAATCAACACTAAATGTTTTATCAATGTAAAAATAATAGAAAGCTAGCTGTCTGTTTCAAAGTTTACAAACATTGAAGGTTATAAAATCGGCCTCTTTCATCAAGAAACTATCTCCTTGACGTAATAAGGTAAGATAACCAAGGAACGGTCTGTGTTGGAGTACGTCTTATATGATTTCTTTAGAGTGTATTCTGAGACTTCACTTAAAAAAATTAAACTTCGCCGACTCTGAAGTTATTTGTTTATATATATTTTACAAAGGATTTCACTCAAATAATGTTTATCTTACTCAAAACACCAAAATAACAAATACAGTAATTTTGTTAAAGCAAGATTGAAAATCAATGACTACATGTTTATAGTACTATACATAAAATGAGAAAATTATACAATAATAATTGTCTAGTTCTGTAGGCCTTGAACACATCTGTTACGTCTAGGAAATATGCTTATTGTATTTAACTGTATAACAGATGAGTTTAGATAAAACCCTGAAGCGTAAAAGTGGGGACTATCTTAACATTTAAATTTCGTTAGAAAATGTTGCTACAGACAAATATTTGTATGTGGTGATTTTAGTTCATCAAAATACTATTTTTGTTTTTGTTTCGAAGTGTTATAATTTGTCAGTATGCTATTTTTGCTCGTGTAACGTGAAAGGCTACAACACTCGAAATAAGGAAATTTCTTATCCGAACCTTCAATCTGCTATAAGGCCTGTTACTCATGGATCTGATGTACCTGTACCTACTCCACCGCATACTCTTGATACAGTTTCATCTGATTCTAAATCTGATGTCAGTAGAAATGATAAGGATTGTTTTCAACCTGAAACGTCTGGAAAGGTTTTGTCAAGACATCAGGGAAGTGGAGAGGAGGTATCTGGGAAGGTGAAACATCAGCATGATGGCTGATTACTGCTGGTCATTGAAACTAGATGCTCCAGACGCAATACGTAGAAGAAAGACAACAACATGTAGTTTTGAGACTAAAACACGTACATTTCACACAGAAAAATCAGGATGAATTAGGATACATATTCGTTTGACATCAATGTTCTTCCTTTTTCTTCAGTTTGTTTGTATTTTTGTTAGCAAACA